>NC_084529.1:18022810-18250310 GCF_024500275.1 Phycodurus eques
CATCATTGCTGAACAGCCACCCGGCACAGAGACTGACTCAGACTATGACGAGAGGGAGCCCGGAATGTTTGATGGCGAAATTGCCCAGCTGTTCAATTCGGATACAGAAGATGAGGACTTAGATGGATTTGTGACAAAAGATTGATAAAAAAATAATGTGAGTGTATTTTTAAATACGTAGTAGAATAAAGTTCAATCAAACTCACTGTTTTGCTTCCCTTACCTTGTTTTAGCACCCGCCGGATAATACTTAATATATAATGTACCTTATGTATGGCTTAAGTACAGAAATAGACCCCGTAATTTAGACTGCGCTTTACTATCCGGTCCTCCTTATGGTGCGGAAAATACGATATTTGAAAAGCTTATTTCTTTTTCTTTTTTTTAAGCATGAGTCAACAAAGATGGCAGCCACTTTGCTACTGTTACACAAGTAGTGTCTTTGTTTACATTTTTGCATGTTGTAATTCATTATACATATTTTATACTACTGTATTGTCACATGCAGACAATTAGTCAAGGAATATGAAGCAGTTCACTATCTGATAGAGTTGGGTTTAAATAGTTAACGGTTAACTTGAAATAACTTCTGTACACTACAAAATACTGTTTTTGCCCAAAGGGAAAAATTAAAGACACAATTATGAGAGGAAAAATTCACGTATGGCAAATGTAGTGAAAAACTGAGGTAAGGACCCTGCCGTGGGTCACCTGTACCGTTCCCCCTTCTACTTTGTGTATATATTTTGAGAAACCACTTATATAGAGCATGGACAATAAATAAAAAAAATTATAAAAATCCTTGAATACTTTACCAACTTATGGACCAGCTGAGCCATGCAGATTCATAACTCATTTTATTGTTTTGAAATTTACATTTATAAACTGTTGGGTTTACATTTACATACGTGTTGACAAAAGGGGATTCACCCCCTCCAAGAGGAAACAGTTAGTTCACATTAAAAGGTATATCTAAATTTCAAATTTATGAAAATGTATGCTGGTGGAAGGAAATTTCATGGGGGTGGGGGGGGGCTTGTTTGCTATTAGCAGAAACAAAGCAAATCCCACGGGGAGGGGAGCAAAAAAATTTTGCACCATGTGACTGGATTTTAATTTTTCAAAAAGCAAATTAAGAAAAAAAGGGTCATCGTGACTTACTAATTGCCGATGACATTATGAAACGACCCCCGGTTGACAACATTCACTATTGGCGGCGGCGAGTTAGCTAACTAGCCTTATCATGAAGCCCATTCGGTAAATACTTATCGCACAACTGATTGAACGACTGGCGGCGGAGATAAAACACTCCCTTACGACGCGTTAATTACGCGACACTATGCAGTTAACTAAGTTACAAAGATATTAAGTGTGGGTAGCGGCACTGACGAATTTCAACAATCGCTCGGTTGGACTATCATCAAGCTGCCCGCGGTGTTTCACACGTAAATAACATTAATTAGAGTCATACGCTCGTTTTAAGCAAAATGTGAACTGGCACCGTGTCGTCGACAATGAAGGTGAGCGCAGGTCACGCCGAATAAGGGGGAGTACAAGAAGAAGAAGGAGACTCTTCTTTACCTTCGGCAGCCGATGTGAGCGCCATGATGACTTATGAAATCATCACGACTCATCCTCGCGATCCTGGTGGCGACACCAAGCGGACCAATCAGGGGGCAGTTGAGTGGAGGCGGTCTCGCCCACCGGGCTGTCGCCTTCAGAGTAAAAGCTAGGTTGGAAATGACGCCCCGTCAAAATAAAAGCATTCCTCGCTTTCATTTCATGGTATTTACATCTACACGTGTTAAAACAACTTAGGACAGATCACCTTTTGTTTGAAGCCACCCACTTTTTCAAGTGAGCAAAAGTGTTGCAACAGATAACATAACCCTTACCTGCAATAACTGCATCAAGCCTGCGACCCATTGACTTCACCAGACTGTTGCATAATTCGTTTGAAATGCTTTTCCAGGCCTTGACTGCAGCCTCTTTCAGTTCTTGTTTGTTTCTGGGGGTTTCTCCCTTCAGTCTCCTCTTCAGGAGGTAAAATGCAAGCTCTATTGGGTTCAGGTCAGGTGATTGACTTGCTCACTGAGTTCATCTCAGGACGAGGAAATCGCTGAACTTCTGTCTCATATTCATCTTTTGATCTGAAACCCAAATGCATTCAGTATACAACATAAACAAAGGAATTGACCTTGCCGTTCCAATTCTTTTGGAGGGGACTGGAGATGGGTCACTCCAGAATTGCAGGTCATTTTCTGTCCCCACTTCCATGAAATTTCAAATAAACCATGTACAAAATACAGAAAACTGCACTCTTTGTGTCATTTACATCTATACTGAGGCAAAATCTAACTACAGCCGTAGTATGAGTGACTCCAAATTATTATTTAAAGACCAAATCGTTCCTGAGCACCCCCTAAAATGTCTTCCTCTTAATGACGAACTCGCATATCAAATAAAAAATAGTGTAACAGAAAAAATGAGTTTTGAATCAACTTTTTTTGGGGGGGTATGATTTTGTTGATATGTTTTCCTCGTCATTTTAAAACATTTAGTTTTATCACATATGTATTTAAAATAATAGTAATTATGCCCTGGAGGTGTGTTTTTCAACATTTCCATAAACCTGTTACTAAAACCTTTCTAAAAATCAAGAGGATGAAAAAACAGGTCAATTTTTCAAAAGCATTGGTGACTAAATTGTTCGGAAATTCTGGAATGACCCATGAAATAATGATGCTCTCATCTGAATTAACTTGCAAATGTACTTGCTCGGGATGAAGAAATGGGCCTGTTTACATGAAAACAAAGCTATTCTTTTCAGAATCAGAATCATCTTTATTTTACCAATTATGTCCAAAAAAAAGAATACATACAGGGAATTTGTCTACGGTAGTTGGAGCCGCTCTACTACAACAACAGACAAAGAACACTTTTGAGACAAAAAGACATTGAGAAAAACAGTCACTGAGCAAAAAAGGGTTGCTAGTTATCTGGTAATGCCAGTAGTATGCCACTGTACGCCGCTGCTGGCATTTATAGATGAAAATAAAGATACATTATTTTTAGTGATAAAAAAAATTATTTGGGTTAGAGCGTCTGCCTCACAGTTCTGAGGATCGGGGTTCAATCCCCGGCCCCCCCCCCGCCCCGTGTAGAGTTTGTATGTTCTCCCCGTGCCTGCGTGGGTTTTCTCCGGGCACTCCGGTTTCCTCCCACATCCCAAAAACATGCATAGTAGGTTAATTGAAGACTCTAAATTGCCTGTAGGTGTGAATGTGAGAGCGAATAGTTGTTTGTTTGTTTGTTTGTTTGTATGTGCCCTGCGATTGGCTGGCAACCAGTTCAGGGTGTACCCCGCCTCCTGCCCGATGATAGCTGGGATGGGCTCCAGCACGCCCACGACCCTAGTGAGGAGAAGCGGCTCAGGAAATGAATGAATGAATTAATGGATGGATGGATGGATGGATGGATGGATGATTTCCCTGACAACCTCGCATGGCACAGGAATCACGGCATTAATAATGTTTTTTGGCCTGCTTCTGTCAAAATACCCAAATGATCGAGATTTATCACATTTTTACAGCATATCTGTTGCAATGTTTAAAATAATAGTCTTTAAACTCTTTAAACATATTTCTTGATCTGAAACATACAAACGTGACACTGATTTGTGTTATTTTCAAAGACCCTCCTGTTTCTGTATACGCTCGCTTGTGTACTTTAGAATTTAGACAATGCAGTCTTGCGATAAACGTAAGAAAGCTTTGTTGTTGTTTTTTCACTAACAAACTATTCTAAAACAGTTGTATTGATAAACTATAACCTCTTCTTGAATTGGAACGCTCAACAAGGAACGTGACTGACAGTAGTGTAATTTTTACGACAGTTGCGATGGACATGAACGCGTCAGGAGCAAGCAGTCAAAAAAGTTAAACAGTCGAAAGTAACCTCTTCGACAGTCGCCCTTGAAATTAAACCTACTCCTCGATATTGTTATCGTGTTTTGTACACGGGAAAATGTCTCCAAAACGATAAGGACAAGCAGCAGCCGAGACGACCTTTCACCTTCGGTTTAGCTATTCAGTACAGTAGCCGTCATGGACGGAAGACGGGCAACAGCGTGTCGTCGTCGTCGAACAGGAGGCCCAATGAAAGAGTGAGACGAGCGACAAGGGGGGAACCGAGCTACTGGGCCTCTAAACAGGTTCGTTCAAACGAGGTATCCGGGTCGGATTTGAAATGTGTGGCAAATAAAGCAAGAGTTTGTTGTTGTTGTCGTTAGCAGCCAGCTAAGCTAAAACTGGAGGAGGCGGAGGGGACGCTAGTGACATTCATTACACGTGCCTCTCTCTCCTAACGATTCTTCATCGACTGTTTTAGAGGCTAAAGGAATAAATGTGTCATTTCTAATACGTTGCTCGAATGTAAGGTAGGACAACCCCAGTTGCACATTACCAATGAAACATCAGTTGCATGTTAGTAAATTGTTGAGAAGTAACACAAATAATTCGTTACAATGTAAAAAAAAAGAATATACTGGTCACAAATGTGGATTTACAGCAACATAAGAAGGTATTTGCAAATGGTAGCCAAGGGCGTTGTATTTACATAATCACAGAGAGTAGTGGGGGTCTATTTGGGGGTACAGCTTGCAGTTACAATGGCATTTTGTATTTTATTTTAAATTGAACAACATAAGACATTTGTCATAATTGAAGTAATATACAGCTGTACAAAAAAGAGACCCTAACAACACGTGCCACCTTTAAAAATAATAATAAATAACTTAGCTCTCCACGTACCACCATTACGATGAACATTAAATATTTTGAAGACTAAATATAAATGTAGTGGGGGCTATTATCTCAAGGGCCAGGAAATGAAGCATTTAAATGAGGTGTGACATTCATTCAGTGAAAGAGACGATGGACCTGGCATGGAGTACTATTTGAGGAAATACACATCCTACTTCAGAACCTTTGTTTTGCATTCCGCTATAAGGTTAAGCTGTACAGATACCGTGTCAATGGTCATAAAAATATATAGAGGCTCCAATATTAAAACTAAATTCAAGTAAAACTACTCACCCTTTGAAGACGCCTGACAATCAGTCAATATGAAATCATATTTTACTGAGTAGACAAACCCTTTCCTATGTCACAATAAGTTCAGTTTCTGGTCCTGTGGTTTTCATCACACATTTCCTCTTTATCAAGCAAAACACGAGTTAACCCTGGAGATCGGGGGTGTGCAAACATTTGTACTCAAGAGCTGCATTAGTGGTGTTTTATAAAAAAAAAAAAAAAAAAAATTAGATGAGCAGATCTTCACATTTGAGGCTCAGCCTACAATAACTGCACTTCAAACTTGTGGTTTGTCATAGCGTAGGCAAACAAAGTTAATTCAAGAAAATCTCTTGTAGCTACATTTTCCTTAATTTGTTTATTTGTTTTTTAATTTGTTTTAGTTAGTGATATTGTTGGTCAGTACCTGAATTTGCAAACCTATTTTAGATTTTTTTTCTATGACTTTCATGTTCTGATTTTAAAAATAAGTTGTAGTTTTTTCACAGAATACTTAATTACTGGGAGGACTACACTTTTTGCTTTTACTCGAGTCATATTATTCTTATGTAACGGTACTCTTACTTGACTGCAACGTTTGGTTCCTTGCTTCTGGGTCACATAAACCGGATCAATTAAATATTAATATCAAAGTCAGTCCTGTGGTATGTTTTTCAAATTCCTATTTTACAACTAAGCCTAAACGTGAATGATGACAAATCTAAATTTTTTGGGGGGGCTTGTCTTCAGGGGGGGAGGTTATACTAACAAACATTTTCGTTGTTTTGAATTTCAAATGCCAGTTGAAAATGAAATGAACAACAGATATACCGATTTGTTGATTTTTCAGTTGCGATGACTCCTGGAGGGCGGACGACATCAGCCTTGAGGCTTTAGCGACGTGGCACTCCCCCCCCACCCAGGACCACCATGCAGCAGAAAGGTGCCATCCAGATCATCGAATGGGAGGACCTGGACAAGAGGAAGTTCTACTCGCTGGGCGTGCTCATGACGCTGAGCACGCGCGCCACCGTGTACCCGGCCAGCCTTATCCGCACGCGCCTGCAGGTTCAGAAGGGCAAGGCGCTCTACTCGGGCACGGTGGATGCCTTCTGCAAGATCCTGCGGGCGGAGGGCGTGCAGGGCCTGTACCGCGGCTTCATGGTCAACACCTTCACCCTGGTCTCGGGCCAGGCGTACATCACCACCTATGAGCTGGCTCGCCGCTACGTGTCACGGTACTCATCCAGCAACACGCTCAAGTCGGTGGTGGCGGGCGGGGCGGCGTCGCTGGTGGCGCAGACCATCACGGTGCCAATCGACGTGGTGTCGCAGCACCTCATGATGCAGGGCCAGGGCGAGCACAGCGGCCGCTTCAAGGCCAAACCCAAGATGATGCTGGCGGCCACCAAGCGCAGGCTGACCTTCGGGCAGACGCGGGACATTTCAGTGCAGATCTTCGCTGCGGACGGTTTCAGGGGCTTCTACAGGGGCTACGTGGCGTCCCTTCTCACCTACATCCCAAATAGTGCACTTTGGTGGCCCTTTTATCACTTTTACGCAGGTACATTCAACCTCACCGGTGGAGTTCGAAATCGCAAAGCAGCGTTCAGGCCACGTTGAACACAATACAGTATTTACTTAGGTACTGCTTTTTATCCCAAAAAAATACAACGGTATTCTCGTTATAGCGCAACTTTATTTTTGTAACTTCATGCTTAAAATAGTACTACTACTTTGTCGTAATATTACATTTATCTTAACAGAATACAAATGTATTCACAATATTTGGACTGAATATAACACTCTGCTTTTAAAAAAAAAAAAAAAAACTTCTTGTAATACTGACAATTTATCTCTGAAAATTACTTTACTTGTAAAATTACTACTTTCTAAGCCTAAAGAAATTATTGTAAATTGTGCCTTTTTTCCAAATAACTTTATTCTCCTAATATTGCAAAAAGTACTTTTTTGTCTTACTATTACTACTTTTTAAGTGAGGAACAAAATACGTATTCTCGTCATACTACTACCTTTTATCTTGCTAAAATATGACTTTACTTTTCATACATATTACTGCTCTTTATTCCAAGCCTTTTAAATAAAATAAAAATACTAAATTCACATATTACAACTTTTGGATCTTAAAAAAATCTGACTTTTTTCTCTCGAGTCTTTTTATTTCAACTTTATTCTAAAAAATATTAATTTTTAACTAGAACAATTTTGACTTGTAATATTGCTTTATTTTTTTTTTTGATATTTTCCATTTGCTATCTCTGAATATTGAGATAAAAAGTGCAACTTAAAAATTAAGCCCTACTTAAAAACTAATAAAGCCCTAATTTTTAAAAAGTTGTAATATTACAAGAACAGATTAATTTAATAAATGTTTTTAATCTGGAAAAAATAAAGATGGGACAAGTTCAAGCATTATTCTTTATGTATTTATTTTCAGTGCGGATCTAACACTCCTCTGTACCTAATAGAAACTTTTATTGACTTTGTTTGCGTGTGTGTATTCTTGGGTTTATAGAGCAACTATCTCTGATGGCGCCTCGCGAGTGTCCCCACCTCATTCTGCAGGCGCTGGCTGGGCCCATGGCCGCCGCCACCGCCTCCACCATCACCAACCCCATGGACGTGGTCCGGGCGAGGGTGCAGGTATGCTCGCCCCTGCCCGCACCCAAGTACTGTATATAAGTACAGTCCATATGAACCTAAAGCAATAAATAGGAAGCATCGTGAACAAAATCATGGAAAAGCACACAACATTGCGGCGCGATCATATCCAATTAATATAAGATCTTTAATAGTATTCAAGGAATTCGTTTACAGGGAGGCATTTATCTCACGTGTCACTTCCAGCAACTTATTGGGGTACGGTGTCTATTTGCGGGGCAGTCATTACTGTATTTGAGGAAACACTTTTCCCAGGTTAGACTGTGCTCATCATCACAAAGCCTTTATTTAACGATACAAGTAATGCTTTAAATTTTACCCCGGAAAAATACATTATTGTTGCAATCGACCAATTTGTCAACTTAAAGTATTTCTAAACTCTAATATTACTGCCCTGCATCTCAAAAATACAGCTATTCTCTCAGAATTATTTTGTTTCCATAAAAAAGTATTTTTGTAGTTTGCATTAAAATAATGTAATTCTTGCAATAATACTTTTAAATAGAAATATGACTTGTAGTCAATGCATTTTAGTAACATTTTCAAGTGTCTTATAGGTGTAAAAAGATATGAACCACTTTTAAGTAGTAAGTACAAAAAAATATATATAATAATTACTACCTCCACTTTTAACATCAAAGAGATACTTTTCCCATGCGCGTTGCCTATTTGCTACTTATGTCAGCTGTGGTGTGCCGATTTGATACCATATGGGTCACGTAAATGACATTAGTTGGAAAATAATGACCAAAAAAAAATAACCGCACACGGCAACGTTGTACTCCAAAGTCTCCACTTTGCTGCATCGCCCCATTTTCCTACCGCCCGCAGTGTCCTCTCGGATAAAAACATTTGTCCTTACCTGCAAGTAAGTTGTCTGTTATTGTCTTTGGGCAGGTTGAGGGCCGCTCGTCGGTGGTAGAGACTTTCAAGCAGCTTCTGGCAGAGGAGGGCATCGGCGCTATGACCAAGGGGCTGTCAGCCCGGATCATCTCCTCCACGCCCACGTCGGTGCTCATTGTGGTGGGCTACGAGACCCTCAAGAGGCTTAGCTTACGGGACGACCTGGTCCAGTCCAGACACTGGTAGAGGAAGCAAAGCCCAACGCCGCATTTTACCTCATGGCAAGAGCTCACTTTGGTCTCTGCAACAAAACTGCTGCCAAAAAATGTCAAAACTATGGCATCGTAAAAAACAAAAATAATAAATTATAAAAAAAAAAAAAAAAAAAAAAAAGGCTTTCTGTACTAAAAGCTACTGTGCTTTATAAATAGAAATAAGGTTTTCTTCTATGGCGGGACCTCTAAAGTGGAACTGTATCCGTTCTGTGATGCTTGCCTGACTGTCACGTCAATTATTTCGCCACTGGAAATAATGTCAAGTGAATTAACTCACTGTTCTGGCGATGTTTTAAGTACAGTAATTCCTCTATTGCAGGAAAAAGGGACAAAGCCTCCAGACGACTAGTAAAAAAAAGTAATTTAGTTTCTCCCTGACATACAAAGCTTGTCTCTCAATCGAAAAGTATCCATTCAACATAACTACTTAGACCAAGTACTGTTGTACTTTATTTAGACAGGGCTTTGGCACCATCTTCACAAAATGGCAAATTAGTGAGTTTGTGAATATGCATGGGATTTTTGGAACCCTTTGTCCTCAACAGTCATACAAGTGTAAAAAGTTACCCACTGTTTAATACAACTGAAACAAAGTAACATACCATTTGAAGACTGTGTGTGTGAAACGGGGAGGCGTTTGCAGTCTAACACTGTCACCAAATGGCATTTTATAGGTAATGCTAAGTGTAACAAAACCACTTATTAGAAGACGCCTGAGACACACTTAAGGGAGAGGGAGCCAGACACTTTGGTCATTTCAAGCGTTCAGCTACATGTTTTTTTTACTTTGGCACCTGTTAGGTCAAAGTTTTATTTTCTAATTATTTTTAGTTAATTGTTCTGCTCATATTGTCATTTTACAGATGCTTTCCTATGTCGCAGTAAGTTCCAGTTCTTGTTTGTCTGACGTTATACCCTCCCCCTGGTACCCATCTATGGTGGCATCACAAAATCCCGTTTGACTTTGGAGATTCTGCTGTATGGTACTAGAGTGATTTTATGTGGAGAAATGTACGGTAAATTCACTGCCCCGCAAATAGACGCCATGCTCCAAACAACCCTTCACATCTTTGTACAATTTAGTCTTCAGTGAAACTGCAGTACCAGAAGAAACTCCTCGCAAGCATGGGGGAGAAAATGCAAACTCCACTCAGCAGGGTCTGAGCTGAGATTTGAACCCAGAACCGTGAGGCAGACAGGTTACCCACTAGTACACGTCTACCTGTTCCGTTATATTTTTGAAACTACCTTCATGTGTCATACATAATTTGACAGCACATTGCTCCTTTAAAAGACTTAAATACAGATGCACACCAGCACACATGAACAGCCTCATCCAGGGCTGCTCAACAGACTCGAATTGTGGTTCTGGAATAAAACCTAACTTAATGAACTCTTAAAACTGTTACTGTGTCTGTTTTCTTGAATATTTGAATGAAACCTTGGAAACCTGTGAATCACTGGCATTAATAAAGAGAAAATCACAACACTGAACGATTAATCACAAAAATTGGTCTATATTGAGATGGGCCTCATTAACAAACTAAAAGTAAAACTACCCCTGAAAGACACCTGATGGACACATCTAAGTGTTGGGTAGGGTATAGGTATTAGCATATTAATAAAATTGTGTATGTAATTTAATGGTATTGCTCATACCGGACACTTAGATTTCAGTAATATTTTCCTCAGGTGTCATCACCAAAAAAATTTTTGATAGTTTTTTCATTCTATCAACTTTTGAAATACAACTATTTTATATGCAGTGGTGCCTTTCAGGGGACCCCAGGATGTTATATAGTATTAAATGGGACTTTATTTTTGTGTGTGGAACCAATGCTCAATTGAGGGTATAGTAAAGTCAAATGAATTCAGTCTGATATGTTAAAACCTTTGTTACTTGCTACCTGCCACTAGGGAGAAGGCAAAGACTGACTTCATCTTAACCATCTTAAGAAGAGCTTACCTGGCAGGTGAAATCCAGAAATCCCTGCAAATAATACTAACACGCTGCCACCAGGATACATTAGATTTGACACATTGATGGCATTTTAATGTGAAAGTGTAGAGGAAACACATTTTCCAACTTACATGTAAGGTGAGGTACATAAATGACAGCAGCCAATACCAAATTATTATGTAGACTTGCCATGAGTAATACACTTGAGTTGTCATTGTCTCCCATTACCCTAAGATGGGACCAATTCGTAAAGAAAGATGTGCAGGGATGTACCCACTAATTACAACAACTACATTCTATGTAATGTGAGTTGTATTTTTAATCATTTGTTTTGTTTCTTTGCCAGTTTGTCAAAATATTGCTTGACATGTAACCGGTCAGTGGCTCTAAAAATGTTATGGAGTGTGACACTCGTGGACTGTGCTGCCTGAAAATTTTTACCAATTTACCTAATTTAGGTGATGAGGAACTCTGAAAATCAACATCAGACAGAATTAAGGAAAAAAGAATTTATTGTACCATCACGAGACAGTACAAAATCATTCATACAAAATGACTCCCTCCCGCCCTCAGTTCTAGATGTGTCGCCTCACATGGGGCAGTCGTAAATATGGATGGCACGGTCATCACTGACCGAGATGATCTTGGAGCCGTTGCTGTTGTACTTGACGCTCCATACCTGAGGAAGGTGCAAGTACGCAACTGAATCACTACTCACTATTTAATACGAAACATGTTTGAGAAGGGGGGAAAAAAATAATAGTAAACAATAAATAATAGTGACTTTTCAGGGCTCACCTGGTCTTGGTGGTCAAAGAAGGTGTTGATGCACGCTCCGGAGCCAGACGCTCTGGAGCTGGCGTCCCAAACTTTGACACTCTTGTCTGAGGAGCTGAAGGGTGGCACAGGAAGAGTCGCGGGGTGGGACATGGTCAGGTAAGGGTCACTTGGCTGTGTCGCGTCACAATCTTACAGATTGAATTTGTTCGTGTCCTAACATGACAGCATCAAGTAATAAAGAGTTTTTCCAAAGGGTGGTACGTGGAACCATCACTCAAATTAAAGTTCAAACTGCATTAAATAGAGAGGCTTGAACTTTTTTAATCCAGTAGAGCACATTTGTTAACCACAGTTCAATTGTCTTTAACTTTTAGGTCCAATACATTTGTATTTCGTCTTTTACAGTTTGTTTTCCAACATTTAGGTTAAAATTTTACTTTTATGTGCAATCAATTTTAATTGAATAATTATTTCACTAGCTTTCCCTATGTTCCAGCACAGTGTTAACTGTGAAACTGTGCATAGAAATAATGGCTGACAACAATATTGAGGAGAGTAAAGTATTTTTTTTAAATACAAGTTAAAAAAAATTAAAAGAAAAAAATAGCATAAATAGTCATACTTTTGAGGGTAGAGATTTAATGAGAATTTGAAAAAGTCATGTTATAAAAGCATAGAGGAAGTATATGAAGGTCTAATACATCTACAAATGATCATGAATATATACGTCTCAAACGTAATGATAAATACAATAGTGTATGAATTCATTTCAAAGTTGATGTATTGAACAGATTTAGTCATGACTCATGACTTGTTGAAATAGTTTACTGAAGAAAATTAATTATTTCACGATTGTACATGTTCTAAAATTACAACACTATTCTTGTAAATTTTCATTTTTATTATTGTAATTGTCTATTATATATTTATTTTTTATTTATATCATAATCTGGTGTATCTGTAACTTCCTCTATATTTTATCTATCACCCTGCATTTTTCCCCTGATAAAAACTACATGTAATGGAATTATTTTTTAGTTTTTTTCCAAAGTAACACCTCTCTACAAAAATAACTATGTTCAGATGCTCCTTCTCTTTTTCAATGTGTTAAAGCCTTGGCAAAGGTTCTCCTTACCCCACTTGAAATGAAACATTACCTAGAGACAAAGTGTGTGTTGTCCGGGGAGAAGGCCACATTAAGCACCCAAGATCCGTGTCCACTCAGCGTGCCCGCCAGGTTGGCGTGTTGCCTGCAAAAACAAAGAAATTCAGATAGGGTGTTTTTTTTTTTTTTTTTTTCTTCTTCTTTAAACACACTTTCCAAAGAAGCTGACAATTCTGTGTAAGAAAAAAAAAAATGACTTGCACGTCGTAAATCTTGATGTAGCCGTCGTCGGACGCCGTGACAAGCAGTTGGGAGTCGGGAGAGAAGGTGAGTGAGCGGATGGGCATGGCGTGCCCTGGAGGAAGAGGAAAGAAGAGTTTTTTTGGCATTTTAACATCTATTTCAGTTATTCTCAAAGTGTGGTACGTCCTCACTTTTAATTACATGGTGAATTTTGAGACAATATTTACCTAGCAAAAGCAAAATTCGCAAAGTGCAACACAAACTGGTGGCAATGCCCACACTGATAGAGACAGAACACCCTTAATAATAATGCAACCTTGAACTTTGAGTGAACCCACCTTCCAGCGTGTGGAGGAGCTTTCCGGTGGCGATGTCAAAGATGTTGATGATGCCGTCAATAGCCCCGCTGGCCAAATATTTACCATCGGGACTCTGAGGAGTAAAAAATAAATAAAATAAATATGAGTATGAGTCTAAACAATATAGTATAATGTTGTATAATGTTCTCGGGGGCTTCTTACGTAAGCGATACTGAGGATGAATTTCCCCCGAGTGTCCAGAGAGTATTCCTTCTTGCCGCTTTCTACGCCGAAGATGTTGACCTTGCCCAGGTGGTTTCCTGTGGCGATGTACTTCGAGTCGGGTGAGAAGGCCACCGTCCAGGCATCCACTGGAGCGTAAGCAGATCACATCAGGATGGTAATTTTTAAGTAATAGTACTCTCAATCAATCATTTACACACGCTCGTGAGTGATGCTCCTCTGGGAAGTGTTTAAGGTCCATTCATTTTGTGTAGTGTACAAAGTCTACAAGTCTTCCCAGAATCTAATTTATTATTGTTAGAACTAAGAGTATTAACAACTCTTCACTGTTCACTTCCTGTAGGGAACTCGGCTCAATACGTTTGTCCATCCATCCATTCTCTGAACCACTTATCTTCACCAGGGTCATGGGTGTGCTGTAGTCTATCCCGGCTGACTTTGGGCGAGAGGCGGGGTGCACTCTGAAGTGGTTGCCAGCCAATCGCAGGGCACATATAGACAAACAACCATTGGCACTCACATTCACGTGGACAATTTAGTTTTCAATTAACCTACCATGCATGTTTTTGGAATGTGGGAGGAAACCAGAGTACCCAGAGAAAACCCAGGCACGGGGAGGCATGGGGAGAACATGCAAACTCCACACAGGAAGGCTGGACTTCAACCCAGGACCTAGGAACTGTGAGGCAGATGTACTAACCAGTTGTCCACCATGCCGACTACTTTTATTCATATAGTTTAGATTTTACACTCAGGATTTTGCACAGCAGTGCTTCTACACCCTTCCCAAGTCACAATGAGTCACAATTCCGAGTTACGTTCCTCAAAGACGTGTTTTAGGTCCATGCCTTTTTCTATAGACGTTGAACCCATCCTGATCACCTCAAGCGTCTTTCAGTGACCTCACAAATAGACAAAAACTGATTGATAAAAAAATTATTATACTTTACTTTATAATTGATAATATGGTAGTGGCTAATACAACGATTATACTATCCTCTACCACACCATAAACTATATGGACAAAACTATTTCCCCTTTGCACCTTCCACTCTTATGGGACCACTTTCGACAAGATGTTTGTGGCAGTTCTTGCTTGTGAATTTTAACTTTTTTTTTTTATACAAAGAATAATAGGGGTTCAACCTCTACAGAAAATGAATTCACCTTAAACACTTCCCTGAGGAATGCCACTCAAAATTGTGACTGATACGATGAGCACTGCTGAGTCCACATTAAACGATAATGTATATTAAGCGCAGGATTTAGCACAGCGATGACATCAATCCCAAGTAACAGTCACAATTTTGAGTGGAGTTCCTTAGGGAAATGTTTTACATCCATTAATTTTAGATACAATTTGAACCTCTCTTCCCCTTTGTAGCGAGAAAAAGTAAAATTTCACACGCATCTTTCAGTGACCTCACAAATGGACAAAAATTACTCATAGACACACTCCAATGGAAAGTCTTCCCAGAAGAGTGGAGGCTGAAAATAAAAATGTTCTTCACTGTTCACGTCCTGTAGTTGGAATATGTCCAACTACTACTCTCTATAGATCTATTGATAGCTTCTCAAAATAACCTGAAAAATTGTCGCATCAGAGCCGCAAAACACCCAGTATTGATTCGCCTTTACCTTTAACATAGAACCCATAGAACTGTGAATGCTTTCACACAGTAGTGTGACGGCCCATAGTCACATATGTTATTAGTACATACATATCTACAGCACTGGGAAAAAATAAGCAGGTGCATACATTTATACAGTATAAAGAACTGAGTAAAAAGGCCAGAAAATGCTGGCCTTTACCGGTAGTGTGAAAGGGGCTTATTGTTCAGTAACTATGCAGCAAGGCCTGTCTCACCTGGTCCGGCGTCCATGGACTTGATCTGTTTCCCGGACTCCAGGTCCCAGAGGCGGATATGCGCGTCAAGTGAGCTGGAGGCGGCAATGGCTCCGTTGTGGCTGATGTCCACAGACACGACGCCCAGCTGGTGGCCCTCCAACGTCCACTGCAGCTCAAGCTTCTCGTCAGACCTGCGCCAGCAACGTGACCGTAAACTCATGCTGGCTTTTTATTTTCATACACATCATTGACTCGGCATTATGAGATGATTGTCTTTATCTGGCCAGCACTGTGGTCTCGTGCAGTGGTACACAACCACCGAGCTAATGGTCCACGGGCCATGTGGTACCGGAATACACATATTTTTACAGTGCGGGAGATGGTGCAATCCCTGTTAAGTATCGACATATGAGTGCACCCTTACTCCATGTATTACGGTACTCAATGTCCTGTTGACATTCTGTACATGATGATGATTTGATGTGAAATGCACAATAAATACGACGGTTGGAGGCTAAGAAGAGAATCAAGCAGTTTTACTTATTCTCCATTATGCAACGACGCGTCGGGAAGAAGTCAATACCACTTAAACTTAACACCCCCACCCAACTACGTCGGGGACACTCCGTCGTCCAACCTCATTGTAGTTAACAGGAAGCTCCACTCTGTTTTCTTATGGATTATTCTTGTTGAAGCATTGTCTGTAAGTGATTTTCAAGACACTACTACATGTGTAATGTACTTAAAACATGATGTATGAGTAAGCTGAATGGTAGTTACCTTTTGTTGACCTAAAATGTAATCTCTAGCACGCTAATCACGATTGCTAACCATTTAGCATTGGCAAATTCTGATGATGTCTCCACACACACAGTACGTACATGTGAGCTTAAAGGATGGAAGTCCTTTTCTCAAATGAGAAATTAGAATAAAATACAAGTTAGTCATTTAAAAAATATACATATATTGGGTTGGGGGGGGGGGTTATTCGATGGAATAATCGATAGGATAATCAATTCCAAAAAGATTCGATGGTGACAGCCCTGAAGCACTCCTAAGATGGCAACAGGAAAAAGCAGTCAACAGCACTAATCACATCTGAGTAGCCAAGGTTACCAATCAATACCTTATCGCATGCATGCAAGCACACACACTTACCATTTCCAAACTTTGACCATATCGTCCAGGGAGCCAGTGACGATCGTTTCTGAACCGTCTGCCTCACTTTTACCCCACGCTGCCGTCCAGATTGCATCATCGTGTGCTGAGGGAATATAATGCTTATAAGGTCTTTTCAAATTACTTTGGTTGTTGCTGTTTACAATTTTCTGATGCCAAAAAGTACATAAGGTATCTTGATTTTATCATTATTCATTTGTATTCAAAATAAAACATCCTAACATGTTTTTGGGAGCATGTGTCTGTGATTCCTTTAATTTTTACATGAACAGTGGGTACGGAAAGTATTCAGACCCCCTTAAAATTTTCAGTTATATTGCAGCCATTTGTTAATAATTTAAGTTCATGTTTCCTAATTAATGTACACACAGCACCCCATATTGACAGAAAAAAAACCCGGAATTGTTGAAATTTCTGCAGATTTATTAAAAAAGAAAAACTGAAATATCACACAGCCATAAGTATTCAGACCCTTTGTTCAGTATTTAGTAGAAGCACCCTTTTGAGCTAATACAGCCATGAGTCTTTCTGGGAATGATGCAACAATATTTTCACACCTGGATTTGGGGATCCTCTGCCATTCCTCCTTGCAGATCCTCTCCAGTTCTGTCAGGTTGGATAGTGAATGTTGGTGGTCATTTTCAGGTCTCTCCAGAGCTGCTCAATTGGGTTTAATCAGGGCTCTGGCTTGGCCATTCAAGAACAGTCACGGAGTTGTTCTGAAGCCACTCCTTCGGTAGTTTAGCTTTGTGCTTTGGGTAATTGTCTTGTTAGAAGGAAAACCTTCAGCCCAGTCAGAGGTCCTGAGCACTCTGGAGGAGGTTTTCGTCCAGGATATCCCTGTACTTGGCCGCATTCATCTTTCCTTCGATTGCAACCAGTCGTCCTGTCCCTGCAGCTGAAAAACACCCCCACAGCATGATGCTGCCACCGCCATGCTTCACTGTTGGGACTGTATTGGACAGGTGATGAACAGTGCCTGGTTTTCTCCACACATACCGCTTAGACTTACGGCCAAAAAGTTCTATCTTGGTCTCATCAGACCAGAGAATCTGATTTCTCACCATCTTGGAGTCCTTCAGGTGTTTTTGAGCAAACTCCATGCGGGGTTTTATGTATTTTGACTCGACTGGTGCAGGGCTGCAGTGATGGTTGACTTTCTAGAAGTTTCTCCCATCTCCCGACTGCATCTCTGGAGCTCAGCCACAGTGATCTTTGGGTTCTTCTTTACCTCTCTCACCAAGACTCTTCTCCCCCGATTGCTCAGTTTGGCCGGGCGGCCAGTTTTAGGAAGCATCTTCCATTTAAGGGTTATGGAGGCCACTGTGCTCTTAGAAACCTTAAGTGCAGCTGAAATTTTTTGTAACCTTGGCCAGATCTGTGCCTTCCCACAATTCTGTCTCTGAGCTCTTCAGGGAGTTCCTTTGACCTCATGATTCTCCTTTGCTCTGACATGTACTGTGAACTGTAAGGTCTTATATAGACAGGTGTGTGGCTTTCCTAATCAAGTCCAATTAGTATAATCACAGCTGGACTCCAATGAAGGTGTAGAACCATCTCAAGGATGATAAGAAGAAATGGACAGCACCAGAGTTAAATATATGAGTGTCACAACAAAGGGTCTGAATACTTATGGCTGTGTGATAGTTCAATTTTTCTTTTTTAATAAATCTGCAAAACTTTCAACAATTCTGTTTTTTTCTGTCAATATGGGGTGCTGTGTGTACATTAATGAGGTAAAAAATAACTTAAACGATTTTAGAAAATGTCTGCAATATAACAAACAGTTTAAGATTTAAGGGGGTCTGAATACTTTCCGTACCCACTGTAAGTAGTATCTCTAATTATGTGACAGCGCCAATAAAAACTGAGCATCATTCTCTATCTTTGTGAAGGTAGTTTTTTTCTTTTTGTTTTTCCAGCTCGTGTTCGTCGAATTGGATTGCGTGTGTGCGTGTGTACCCAATACTGCTTCTAATAATTGTTGATTGAATTATAAAACCATAACACACACACACACACAAAAAAAAACATTAACATTAAACAGCTAGCAAAGTCCAAGTAGCCTAGTTGTTACTCACCGTGCTCTTGTTTAAAAAGGATGCTGTACTGAAATGAAAATATGCATCTTGTTATTATTGGGAATTTGGAAAACTGAAGTATTGAGAGCAATTGTTACCTACTTGGGTGCTCATTTCACTCTCGGTGGTAGAGCCAGCTTAACCACAACAACCTAAATAACAAACACACTGAAAAGGTATCGATGCGATTTATGTCTTAAGGTCGAACTATATCGAAAAATGTAAATAAACGTCAGTTGTAGTTTATCGCTAGCTTGATGTGCTAGCTAAAATTCAGCCAGTTGCTTCAGGACGTCGCCGTCACAAGCGAGAAAAACTGTGCCTAGTATTCGACTTATAAAAGTGAAGTGTAATGGGGCGTCCACATACCTTAATAATGCTCACAAAAAGATAATAAAAGAGTTCGTACAGTTGAATTACATGCGAGGCGCCATGACAACGTTAACCTCAGGCAACTTTTGCTTCCGCATCTTTTTCTTCTTCTTCTTCCATGTTTGTTGGCGAATTAGTGCATTTACTCACTATCGCCCCCATCTGCAACTAGTGGACGTTTTTGCACAACGTTTTGCTATAGTTCCTAAAAACTTAATCGAGGCCGATAACGATTTATTTATGCTGGTAATAGTAGAGGTACTGATTTCAATTCCATTACTTAAATAAAAGTTAAAAAAACAAACAAAACAAAAAAACGTACAGACTCTGAGATATACTTAAGACGAAAAGGTAAAACGTATAATTTTTTTTATTTTATTATTTATTTATTTATTTTTTAATGTGTCTGTTTAGATTCTCAGTCATCCAGTTGATGGTAATCCGCAAAGGTTGATTCGACCACTATTTCAGTGATTTCCAACCACTGTGCAGTAAGAGATCATCGGGGTTGATTCCATTATCAAATGTAATTGTTTTGAAATTATTACAAATAATGTATTTACCCTTGCTCGTCTAGTTATGCCAGCGACATTGAGTGACAGGCAGAACAATTAAATACACTTCCACGGTGGAAAGAAAAAAGGTGATAGTGGTAAGTGTGAATATGTATCTGATTATATTTTGCTGGCGTCGGGCGGAAAATTCGCATCTCCATAACCATCATTTTTCAGGAACACCCCCGCCCCCAAGAAAAGATGGCATGTTTGTTGAGCCATTAACGTTGCATCGTCAACGAGAGCATGCCGATTTCAACACTTCAGACTGGGCAATAATTTGTAATAAATAAATAAATAACAGACCCATATGGGCACTGACCAATCAAAAAATATAAAATTGACCAAATCTGGATAGAGGAAGTTTCTACCCGACATTGCCAATATGTTATATATCTTCTTGAATTTACTGGTATAGGCTAAATGTTCCATTCAACAAAATATTAACATGAACCACGGAAGTTGTCACTGCTGTTCATTAATTATTCCATTCGGATCCTACACGTTGACTGTTTGTGACACGCACAATTCTTCACTTGCTTAAACAGATTAAAGCCAGCTAATCAAATATATGACATAGTTTTATTTTGTTTGCTTTCAATGTTGGTAGTGAAGTTATTTGTTATTGGATTTTTCATTTATTTCATCAAAGATACCTTTGTAAAACTGGATGCATAATAACCGCATTCAATTGACTGTGGACTAAATTCCCTTGACCAAGACTAAACTTGACAAAACTGCTTTGAGTTTTTCTGCTGCATACTCCTGAAATACTCTATAACAGACAGACACCTAAATTTAACACAATCGTTACCATGTACCATTTTAATAATATGATCTACAAGTACAACTATTTTTCTTCTGGATGTAATTGTTTTAAATGTTTGCGTTGTTATTGTTGTTTCTGTATTATGTCCTCTCGACATCATTGGAAATGAGTGTTTGCCCTCAATGACCTTTTGAGATTTACATAAATCAAGGTTCCTCTTTACCAAGCTAAGGACCACGAGATGGAACATTTTGGTGGAGGCGAGCCCCTGCAGAGGAGGAGGAGGAGGACGAGGAGGAGGAGGAAGAGGGTGAGGAAGGGACAGAGGAGAGAGATAGAGCGAGAGGAAGGCAGTGTTAGTGGAAGAGGTTCTCCCTGGCATTCACTCCACCTCAGTCAGCAGACATGGCCAACTTTTCCGGCATCTGGAAAATGAAGAGGAGCGAAAATTTCGATGAACTTCTCAAAGCTTTGGGTGAGTACACCTTCCTCCTCCTTCCTCCTCTTTCTGCTCCAATGCAACATCGCTGCGTGAGCATCACATCCATCACACACACGCAAACACAAAGCCACACAATGTTGTTCTTTTGGGAATGGCATGCGGACTTGCAAACAACATGCCATTGTTCGGAGCAGCTCCCTGGGAAACGACGCTGAGATGCTGCTGCTGCTGCTGCTGATGATGATGATGGATATAAAACGCCAGATCCAGAATTCCAGCCTGTACACAAGTGTGTCATTGTTAAGCACAATATTGTTCATTTTTAAGTCTTTTAAATAGGCCACGCATGTGTGTGTCATCTTCACCCTTTAGTAGTCTTCACTGACGACTGTGGCGCCTGTGCTTTGGGACACATTAAGTGGGTCATTCAATTGTGTTTGTGTTGCAGTGCCGGAGGGGGGGGGGGGCAGTGGGGGGGGGGGGATAATGGTGGTGAGGGGGTGCTGATGAGGGGGTGTTAGGAATGGATGGGGTGAACCAAAAATGTTGGGAACCTCTAAAGTCAGACGCAAGTGACTTGTTTGTTGTTCCAACCAGTGTTGGGAAGATTACTTTGGAACTGTAGTTGGCTACAATTTCCGGTACATCTGTCAAAAATGTAAATCTAGTGTAACTATTACAATTACTTTCTAAAAGTAATTCAACTAATTAGATTTGATTGCTTTTTGATTACATTTCTTATTTTTAAATGAATGAATTAACAGGTCCCTTGGGAGTTCATGCTAAAAAAAAAATATTAACAGCATAGATAATTCTTTTGGAATTAACCATATTTGTTCTTTACAAAAAATAACAAACTGATAACAAAACATGATGAAATGTAAATATATCATGAAAAAATGTATTTGTTGCATTATATGTGCACAGTATGTGGAAAACCACCATACAATACCATGCTGACCTAATGACAAATGCAAGTTTTTTAATAACGTTTCCAAACAGGTATGTAATGTATAGTAACAGTAAAAATAAATGTTTATTTTGTACTTGAGTACATTTCAAAGAATGTACTTTGTAACGTTTACTGTTACACAGGAGTTGAATCAGTACTTGTAGTTTTACCAGTCTTTTTTACACAAGTAAACTTCTACATAAGAAGAGCATGTGAGTACCTTTGACACCTCTGCTGTCCACTCAGCGTGTCCCTCTGCCGGATTGCACCCTGGGTAACCTCCCAGTGGCCGCATCATTACGAAGACACTAATGGGAAGTGGCGGCCCCTTCTGCACTGGAATTCACATTAGTAATGCCCCCCCCTCACTTCCCTCAATACCATCTTTTAGTAACAAGCAGAGGAGTGTTGTGGCTCCAGCAGATGTAGGTTGATGATTGAGGTCAATCTTCTGGGACCCGCACAACAAACTTGTTGCTATGACGATGGGGTGGTCCAGTAAAGTGGCGTCATTTTAGCGTTTTAGAATTAGGTGAAGCTCTTTCTCAACTCAATGTTGTCGTACTAGAGCGGCTCCAATTACCCGAGACAAATTCCTTGTGTGTTTTTTGGACATACTGGGCAAATAAAGATGATTCTGATTCTGAATAAACGAGTGAGATGTTTTCATACCGGTGCCCCTCTTTATTTTCAGCTTGGTATCATGAGACAACATGTGCAGTCATCGAACATTGTGAAAGTACAAATGAACACCGTCAGGTCCAAGATGTGGATAAAATACAATGAAGTATACAACGGTCTTTATAAACACAAAGAAAATGAGCTCGTTCTGCTTGCCAAGGGAGCTCATCTAAGATTCAAGATTTAAACTCCGTTGACATTCTCATCATCCTCATGACGCATAATCGTACACATCATGATAAACTTTTGAATACACATCCTCATACAGCACAAGTTACTAGTTTCCACCTCGACTTACTGAGCATTTTTCTCCCCTTCCATCGTGCCCTCAGGCGTGAACGCCATGCTGAGGAAGGTGGCGGTGGCGGCCGCCTCCAATCCCCACGTGGAGATCCGGCAGGACGGTGAACAGTTCTACATCAAGACGTCCACTAGTGTGCGCACCACCGAGATCAGCTTCCACATCGGCAAGGAGTTTGACGAGGAAACAGTGGACGGGAGAAAGTGCAAGGTGAAGGGCGTCTGAGTGGCTTTGATGGGATTGAGAGTGATCAAGCAAGTTGGGAGGTGCACCGTCACGGATGGAGTGTGAAGGACATTGGAGCATCAGGAGTGGCGTTATTGCATCTTATACATTTATGGCTGTCAATCTCTCCAGGTTGGTTTTAGGTTTGGGATTGGTGTTCAGGTTAGGATGTTAGTAGTTAGGGTTAAAGGGCTAGGGTTGGGTTTGTGCTTGGGTTTTGGGTTCAGGGTATAAGATGTTTGCTCAGGCAATGACTTTGTAAAGCTGAGTCAGTATTAGTGGGTTAGGTTTAGGGTCGAGGTGAGGTTTGGTCCAGAAATTAAGGCTCTACATGAAATGGTACAATATTTTTAAAACATCTATTTTTATATAAAAGAAGAGATTTAAAAAGAGAGAAAGAAAAATATGCTTGTAAAACAATTCTAAAACTAAAAGTGGTTTTAAAACAGGTTTTTAATGTCCCCCCCTCACCCAAAAAAAAAAGGAAAACCTAAAAGAACCATTTATCTCCCCAGTGTAAGATATTCACTCGGACTATAACTTCATGGAACTGAGTTAGGGTTAGGGTGTAATCGGGTTTAGGTTTAGGGGGTTGGGCTTGTAGTTGGGTTTAGGATTGGGGGTTGGGGATTAGGGTTTCCGGTTGGGTCTAGAGTTAGGGTTCAACATTTTTGCTCAGACTATGACTTTGCGGAGCTGAGTTACGATTAGTTAGGGTGTTAGCGGGTTGGGGTTAGCCTAGGGGTTGTGGTTGTGGTTGAGGATTGAGTTTGCATTTGGGTTTTGGGGAGTACGGTTAGGGAGATAGTTTTAGCGTTTGGGGATTAGGATCGAGGGTTGAGTTTATGGTCGGTATTAACGGGTTACATCACAGTCACGCTCCACCCACACGCAATGATGTAAAATGTTCGCGCTCCCGGTTGTCTAGTAGTACATGTTGTCCAAATTTGGTAGCAATCAGGAAAAAAATGTTGGCCAAGTTCCTATTTGATTCACCCCCGAAAATGGCCAATATGGCTGGAAAATTGAAAATTCAAACCAAAATGGAAAACGTTGTCTCTTTTTGGGCAAGACTTCCTGATACTTTTTTTTTTAATAGGCCTCCTCATGAAATTAAATTAAACTACCTTTTTAAAAACAAAAACAAAAGTGCTATTGAGTCATCCACAAAATGTTTGCAAAATTGTGTGAGTTTTTTGAGCATGGGAAAGCTCGGATTTGGCCTTAGAATAACAACAGGGGAATTGTAAGAGGTGCCCGTCGCACCGCATGCTCAGGATCAGGAATCTGACATCCATGGGATGTAAAGTTGTGGACCTTCCCGTTCAAGGCTTAAGACCACTAACTGCTTTAGAGGGATGGATAGCTACTGGCAGCCTCATCCATTGGTATCACCCTCACGTCTGTGCACATGGATTAAGGAGCGTCGTGATCCTTGAGATGGATGGGAATTTATCTGCAGGCCCTGAGGGCAGATTGTGATGAGCTCTTGAACTGACTTTTTTTTTTTTCTTTCACCAATAAATTCTTTCATCATCTCACACACACAGTGCTTTTGCTAACCTGTTATGGGATGAATGGGGAAGCAAAAAGCACTAGTTGCGGTTTTCTAATCACAAATTCAAATATTATATATTCTAATATTTTTGTGCTCTTTCTGTAACTAAAATGGAGCCAAAGCCCAGGCTAACAAGAAAGTAGTAATTGGTGTCAAGTAGGAAATGTTGAAGTGATACATCTCAACTTGGACATTAAGTTCTTTGGATGTTGGGGAGAAACTAAGTTTAGCTTGGGTTGTTAGTTGAAGTTACGGAGAGTCTTTGCTGCATGTGCACTTCTGGTGCATTTTAAAAAATCTGTTAATCTGTAAACCATTTATTTTTAAGCGTAATGTAAAATGAGTTTGAAATTATATCAGTGTTTAGGGATCATAGTTCGGAATATACAGGAGTTACCGTTTAAACTATTCATATCGGCAATTCTAAATATTTTTAGGGGAATCATAAATCCTATCCCCCGTGAAAAGTGGGGAACACTACAATGCAAAGCACAAGATGAAGTTCCTTAACCCACTTCAACATACTTGGCAACAAGATACCACAAGATGGCAGCAAAGCAATACTTACAGTGGGTACGGAACGTATTCAGACCCCCTTCAATTTTTCACTCTATGCTATATTGCAGCCATTTGCTAAAATCATTTAAGTTCATTTTTTCCCTCATTAATGTACACAAGGCACCCCATTTTGAAAGAAAAAAAACAGAATTATTGACATTTTTGTAGATTTATTAAAAGAGAAAAACTGAAATATCTCACAGCCGTAAGTACTCAGACCCTTTGCTCAGTATTTAGTGAAAGCACCCTTTTGAGCTAATACAGCCATGAGTCTTTCTGGGAATGATGCAACAAGTTTTTCACACCTGGATTTGGGGATCCTCTGCCATTCCTCCCTGCAGATCTTCTCCAGTTCTGTCAGGTTGGATGGTGAACGTTGGTGGACAGCCATTTTCAGGTCTCTACAGAGATGCTCAATTGGGTTTAAGTCAGGGCTCTGGCTGGGCCATTCAAAAGGAGTTACGGAGTTGTTCTGAAGCCACTCCTTTGTTATTTTAGCTCTGTGCTTCAGGTCATTGTCTTGTTGGAAGGTGAACCTGCAGCCCAGTCTGAGGTGCTGAGCACTCTGAAGAAGGTTTTCGTCCAGGATGTCCCTGTACTTAGCCGCATTCATCTTTCTTTCGATTGCAACCAGTCGTCCTGTCACTGCAGCTGAAAAACACCCCTACAGTATGATTCTGCCACCACCATGCTTCACTGTTGGAACTGTAATGGACAGGCGATGAGCAGTGCCTGGTTTTCTCCACACATACCGCTTAGAATTAAGGCCAAAAAGTTCTATCTTGGTCTCATCAGACCAGAGAATCTTGGAGTCATTCAGGTGTTTTTTTAGCAAGCTCCATGAGGGCTTTCATGTGTCTTGCACTGAGAAGAGGCTTCTTCTGACATGCACTGTGAGCTGTATAGGTGCTCAATCGGTGAATCTGCATGTAGCAAATCACAAATTTACAGGGGAACACTGTACACTATCATGGATTTTCACCTGTCGTGGGTGGGTCTGGAAGGTAACTCCTGCGATTAGTGTTTCAATTGAGCCGTCAAGCTTTCCGTAACCAAAAACCGAAGCCGAGGTTTTCCGCTGCCCCGTGCCTCAAAGAAAGGACAGGGAGATACAGAAGGGCTAGACGCACACAAGGGAAATGACTCCGAAAACAACACTAAGGAAATTGTGAAGCAAATTTATCTAGTGCCATCTGCTGATTGTGGTGGGACACTGCAACTGTTGCTAACCATTGTTAAAGGACATATAGTAGATGCAGTATTTTCAGTTGTTTTGTGGTGCAGGGAGGGCAGATGTGACCTATTTCAGAGACAGCGTGGCGCCCGTTTCTCGGCGCCCCG
This sequence comes from Phycodurus eques, assembly GCF_024500275.1. Classification (NCBI taxonomy): domain Eukaryota; kingdom Metazoa; phylum Chordata; class Actinopteri; order Syngnathiformes; family Syngnathidae; genus Phycodurus; species Phycodurus eques. The sequence continues at coordinate 18,049,175 of NC_084529.1, forward strand.
CGGCATGCTGGGTACTGTGCCTGCCACCCCAAACTGCATGACATCTCCGATGGCTCAAAGGAGTGAATGTCAGCGCACATTCATCACATTTTGTTTTTGTTCTGGTGCAAGCTGCACCTATCATATCAACAAGCCAGTATGCTGGCCAACGCACAAATTTGTTTGGCTTGTTTGGATATACTCGGGTAGCGACCAAGAGAGTATTTTGTTAGAGACTGCAAAAAAGTAATTGAATTTGGCAGAGATCTGCTCCCTCTGTGTTCCCTCGCGAGTCAGGCGGGATTACTTTGCTTCTTCGAGGAATTCTCTGTAGGGGCCAACACTTTAATTTGTCTCGTAAAAATTCAGAATCATATCTATTATTTCATATTACAAATTGAACATATGCATGCATTTACCTAATTCCTCAGATTCTCAACATATGTTGGACAATTGGATGCTTTCAACCGTTTGGGGAACTTCTTTTGTCCATTCCTAAGGCCCATAATGGCCACTGGGATGAGTTTGGTGCGGGCAACAAACCTATCAAACACCCTAGGGGGTCAAACTACAACAGAGATTGTGACAGACACTCCAAAAATCATATAATACACAATTATAATTTAAGTTAGTTAGTTAAAATTTGAAACCTCACAAATGAACCAAAATTCGCACAATTACATTCCTATATTTTGTACAAAGTCATCAGAGAATCAGGGAAGAACAACTCTGTTTTTTCTTAATTTTTCACTTGTAGTCTTGTCCTGATATTTTTGCACAGCTAGCGTGATATAGACAGTTCTGTTGGTGTGGTTCTTGGCAGACCCTCACGTCTTCACAGTATTTGGCAGGCCTGAGTAGTCGAGGCCAGATGCAGCCGAGCTCAGTGGGATTAACGCGGTGATCCTTTGCCCAACCAACGCTGCAAGGTTCAAAAGTCTCATTTAATCTGCGTGAGCACTTCTGACTTCGAGGAGGAGAAAGCGATAAGACAGTTACAGAGACAACGGGGAATTAGATGAATAATAATAATATTGAAAAAAAAAACCTCATACCTCCTACCCTGTTGTGTTTCAAGTAGTTGGCGCTGTCTGACAACTATTTTATATATCAGTAGGGGCAATGTCTCATCTTTGCTGGGTTCTGTGTGAATGGCACAGTCAAATAAATTATTAGATCCATTCATCTTGTGGGATCTCTGTAAAAAAAAGAAAAGAAAAAAAAGAAAAAGGAAAACCTCAAAAACTGGAGAGATTTAATATCACATTTATAATGATGATAACTAGTTCTATCATCAAAGGCAACTATGTCTGAACAGCTCAGGTATCTAGAGATTTCAGCACAGAATGTATCAGGAAAGGGGACCCAAAATACTTCCTTGAGGTACCTCGCTTGTTACAGGTCCTCCCTGGGAGGAAGTTTTTTTTTTTAAAGCATCAAATTGTCAAACCAGTAAAACATCTACCAGATGGTTTCAGCTAACTTCAATAACAGTATGATCCAAACAATTAATGTATAAATGTTGTCTAATAAGGTCACTTGTGGTCTAACAATTCACCTGCCTGAATTGTGCATTCAGTTCCCACTCAGTGACAATGTGAATGTGAGTGTGAATGGTTGTCTGTCTCTATCTGTTCCCTGTGATTGACTTGAAACCAGTTCAGGGTGAACTGTAGTCTGCTTTTTGTCCAAAGTCAGCTGAGGTAGCTTCCAGCATCCCCGCAACCCTGAACAAGATAAGGGCTATAGAAAATGGATGGATGGATGTTGGGTAATTATACAAAAAAAGTTGTTGGATGCCCCTGATTAAGTCGCAGTCATCTACCCAAGGGCTAAAATAATTTAGCCACTAATTGCATGCACAAATAACCATCTGTATGTGGTCTCTCCATATCAAGTACAGTGGACCTAAAACTCTTCCCTGTGGTACTTCTTGTTACAGTTTCTTCCTAGGAAGTAACACAGGCATGTTCCTGGGAGGTAGTTTTTGAATTTCAGTTCGGCACGGTGGACGACTGGTTAGAGCGTCTGCCTCACAGTTCTGAGCACCGGGGGGTTCAATCCCCGGCCCCCCCTGTGTGGAGTTTCCATGTTCTCTCCGTGCCTGCGTGGGTTTTCTCCGGGCACTCCGGTTTCCTCCCACATCCCAAAAACATGCATGGTAGGTTAATTGAAGACTCTAAATTGCCCGTAGGTGTGAATGTGAGTGCGGATGGTTGTTTGTTTGTGTGTGCCCTGCGATTGGCTGGCAACCAGTTCAGGGTGTATCCCGCCTCCTGCCTGATGATGGCTGGGATAGGCTCCAGCATTCCCGCGACCCGTGTGAGGATAAGCGGCTCAGAAAATGGATGGATGGAAGTACAAACCCACTATCCCACTAACAATTGGTCACGATATTGATCAATATAAGTTAGCATTTTTCTACCCATTATGCTGTGGACTTCAGATGAAGTGTAGCCTTAACTGAGTGCATGCCTGCTGGCCTGGCATGCATATGAAGCTAACGTTATTGCAACATTTCTTAATTGAAATCAATGTCCAAAGAAATCAAAAGTGCCTTGAGTTTGTAGTTGTCATCATTTTAAAAAAATATTGGGTGTACCCCGCCTCTCACCCGAAGATAGCTGAAATAGGCTCCAGCACGCCCACGACCCTAGTGAGGATAAGCGTAACAGAAAATGGATGGATGGATGGATTTCTATGGCATACAGGCTACTTCAGTTTAAAGACTGCTGTGTGCAAGGCAACACAGGCCAAATTGTGCGAAGCCGTGTGAGAAAGTATTACGTTAGGCTTTCGGGGAAATGTTCTAATAATGCCAACATAAGCACACAGGAAATGAGAATCTTGAATGTTTAGCTTGCTTGTCCCACTAAGTAAAAGCTACAACAGCAATGTATTCAGGTTTTGCTGGAAAAAGGAGTCATATATAGACCTTTGTACCATGATCTTCTTTTCCTTTCGGCTTGTCCCTTTACGGGTCGCCACAGCGCGTCATCCTTTTCCATGTAAGCCTATCTCCTGCATCCTCCTCTCGAACACCAACTGCCCTCATGTCTTCCCTCACGACATCCATCAACTTCTCTTTGGTCTTCCTCGAGCTCTCTTGCTTGGCAGCTCCTTCCTCATCATCCTTCTACCAATATACTCACTATTTCTCCTCTGGACGTGTCCAAACCATTGAAGTCTGCTCTCTCTCACTTTGTCTCCAAAACATCGAACCTTGGCCGTCCCTCTGATGAACTCATTTCCAATTTTATCCAACTCAGAGAGCAAACCTCAACATCTTCATTTCCGCCACCTCCAGCTCTACTTCCTGTTGTCTCTTCAGTGCCAATGTCTCTAATCCCCCCCACCCCTCTCATTCATGCACATATATTCTGTTTTACTTCGGCTAATCTTCATTCCTCTGCTTTACAGTGCAAGCCTCCATCTTTCTATCTGTTCCTCCACCTGCTCCCTGCTTTCACTGCAGATCACAATGTCATCTGCAAACATCATGGTCCACGGGGATTCCAGTCTAACCTCATCTGTTAGCCTATCCATCACGACTGCAAACAGGAAGGGGCTCAGGGCTGATCCCTGATGCAGTCCCACCTCCACCATAAATTAATATAAATAAACACCTACAGCACACCTCACCGCTGTTCTGCTGCCCTCGTACATGTCCTGTATTATTCTAACTTCTCTGCCACTCCAGACTTCCGCATGCAGGACCACAGTTCCTCTCTGGGTACTGTGTCATAGGCTTTCTCTAGATCTACAAAGACACAATGTAGCTCCTTCTGACCTTCTCTCTACTTTTCCATCAACATCCTCAAGGCAAATAATGCATCTGTGGTACTTCCTTCTAGGCATGAAACCATACTGTTGCTCGCAAATACTCACTTCTGTCCTGAGTCTAGCCTCCACTACTCTTTCCCATAACTTCATTGTGTGGCTCATCAACTTTATTCCTCTATAGTTCCCACAGCTCGGCACGTCACCCTTGTTCTTAAAAATGGGCACCAGCACACATTTCCTCCATTCCTCAGGCATCTACTCACGTGATAGAATTCTATTGAACAAGCTGGTCAAAAACTTCACAGCCACCTCTCCTAGATGCTTCCATACCTCCACAGGAATGTCATCAGGACCAACTGCCTTTCCATTTTTCATCCTCTTTAATGCCTTTCTAACTTCCCCCTTACTAATCATTGCCACTTCCTGGTCCACCACAATTGCCTCTTCTACTTTCCCTTCTCTCTCATTTTCCTCATTCATCAACTCCTCAAAGTATTCTTTCCATCTATCTAGCACACTACTGGCACTAGTCAACATATTTCCATCTCTATCCTTAATCAACCTAACCTGCTCCACGTCCTTCCCATCTCTCTCCCTCTGTCTGACCAACCTGTATAGATCCTTTTCTCCTTCTTTAGTGTCCAACCTGGCATACATCATATGCCTCTCGTTTGGCCTTTGCCACCTCTACCTTTGCCCTGTGTCGCATCTCAATGTATTCTTTTCGCCACTCCTCGGTCCTCTCAGTGACCCACTTCTTCTTCGCTAACCTTTTTCCTTGTACGATTTCCTGTAGTGTGAGGTTCCACCACCAAGCCTCCTTCTCTCCTTTCCTGCCAGAAGATACACCAAGTACTCTCCTGCCTGCCTCTCTGATCACCTTGGCTGCAGTGGTCCAGTCTTCTGGAAGCTCCTCCTGTCCACCGAGAGCCTGTCTCACCTCTTCCCGAAAAGCTGCACAACACTCGTCCTGTCTCAACTTCCACCACATGGTTCTCTGCTCTGCCTTTGTCTTCCTAATCTTGCTCCCCACCACAGAGTCATACACACCACCATCCTATGCTGTCTAGCCACACTCTCCCCTACCACTACCTTACAGTCGGTAACCTCGTTCAGAATACATCGTTTGCACAAGATGCAATCCACCTGCGTGCTTCTACCGCCGCTCTTGTAGGTCACCCTATGTTTGTGCCTCTTCTGGAAAAAAGTGTCCACTACAGCCAATTGCATCCTTGTTGCAAAGTCTACCACCATCTGTCCCTCCAAGTTCCTTTCCTGGATGCCGTACTTACGCATCACTTCTTCATCACCCCTATTACCTTCACCAACATGTCCATGACAATCTGCACCAATCACGACTTTCTCTCTGTCTGGGATGCTCAGAACTATTTCGTCTCGCTCCTTCCAGAATTTCTCTTGCACCTCTAGGTCACATCCTACCTGTGGAGCATAGCCACTAATCACATTATAAATAACACCCTCAATTTCAAGTTTCAGCCTCATCACTCGATCTGATACTCTTTTCACCTCCAAGACATTCTTAGCCAACTCTTCTTTTAAAATAACACTGACTCCATTTCTCTTCCCATCTAGACCATGGTCAAATAATTTAAACCCTGCCCGTAAACTTCTAGCCTTACTGCCTTTCCACCTGGTCTCATGGACACACAATATATCCCCATAGGGCTGCATTATAAGCATTTAAAACAGAGAGAGAAAAAATAAATAAAAGTACAATTAAAACAGCGTACAGTGCAAGAAATATTATTTCAAAGTGGAAATGCTGTAAAAAGCATGAGAAAAAAGAAGAGTTTTTAACCTGGACTTAAAAACATTCACACTTGGGGCTGACATCACTTCTGTTAGCAACTTATTCCATTTGTGTGCAGCATAATAGCTAAATGCTGCTTCACCATGTTTGCTTTGGACTCTGTGCTCCACCATTTGACCTGAGTCTGTCGAGCTCAGAGCCCGACTGGGTTTATATTCCATGAGCATTTCTTTCATGTATTCAGGATCTAAACCGTTTAGTGATTTATAGACCAGTAGCAGAACTTTAAAATCTATTCTAAAGTTGACTGGGAGCCAGTGTAAAGACTTTAGAATTGGAGTAATATGCTGACCTCTTTGTTCTGGTCAGAACCCGAGCTGCAGCTTTCTGAATGAGCGGCAGCTGTTTAATGCTCTTCTTAGGGAGTCCAGTCAAAAGACCATTACAATAGTCAAGTCTACTTGAGATAAAAGCATGGATAAGCTTCTCCTGGTCTGCTTGACACATGCAAGCCTTAACTCTTGCTATGTTCTTCAGATGGTAGAAGGCAGTTTTAGTGATTGAATTGATATGACGGTTGAAAGCCAGGTCGGAATCTATCAGAACACAAAGGTTTCGGACTTGGTCTTTGCTTTTTAAAGAGAGTGACTCCAGATATTTACTCAAAGCAATCCTCTTTTCTTTATTGCCAAAAACAATTATCTCAGTTTTGCTGTGGTTTAATTGAAGAACTTTTTGGCTTCGTCCAGTTATTTACAAACATTCTAAACAGTTTTGTAGCTAATTGACTCTATTTTTCGATCTCTGGTTGAGTTCTTCTATGTTCGCACAGTGATGACCGTTTTCCCTCTTCACACTGCAGAGTCTCGCCACCTGGGAGTCGGACACCAAGATCAGCTGTCAGCAGACTCTGGTGGACGGGGACGGACCAAAAACCTTTTGGACCCGAAAACTCAGCGGCGATGAGCTGACGCTGGTGAGTTAACAGCAGTGAATATCCGTACGACGTTAACATGCTTAAAATTAAATACAAATGTTCTGACAAATGTACTTTTTAAATGGATGTGCACAAATAGTTGGGTCTATGGAATGTCTGCCCACCCTTCAAGTGTGAAATTACACAATTTTCATTTTAATTACATTTATTCATCAAAATGTAGTGCATATGTTTGTAAATTTATCACATACTGTATATTTTGAGATATAAATATCCATATATTTAGATATACAGTAGGTACGGAAAGTTGTCAGACCGCCTTAAATTTTTCACTCTTTGTTATTGCAGCCATTTGTTAAAATCATTTGGTTTTTTTTTTTCCTCATTAATGTACACACAGCCCCCCACCCATATTGACAGAAAAAAACATAATTGTTGACATTTTTGCTGATTTATTAAAAAAGAAAAACTGAAATATCACACAGCCATAAGTATTTAGACCCTTTGCTGTGACACTCATATTTAACTCGGGTGCTGTCCATTTCTTCTGATCATCCTTAAAGTGGTTCTCCACCTTCATTGGAGTCCAGCTGTGTTTGATTATACTGATTGGACTTGATTAGGAAAGCCACACACCTGTCTACGTAAGACCTTACAGCTCACAGTGCATGTCAGAGCAAATGACAAATCATGAGGTCAAAGGAACTGCCTGAAGAGCTCAGAAACAGAATGGTGGCAAGGCACAGATCTGGCCAAGTTTACAAAAAACATTCTGCTGCACTTTAGGTTCCTAAGAGCACAGTGGCCTCCATAAACCCTAAATGGAAGATGTTTGGGACGATCAGAACCCTTCCTAGAGCTGGCCCTCTGGCCAAACTGAGCAATTGGGGGAGAAGAGCCTTGGTGAGAGAGGTAAAGAAGAACCCAAAGATCACTGTGGCTGAGCTCCAGAGATGCAGTTGGGAGATGGGAGAAACTTCTAGAAAGTCAACCATCACTGCAGCCCTCCACCAGTCGGGCACAGTGGCCCGATGGCACAGTGGCCCGATGGAAGCCTCTCCTCAGTGCAAGACACAAGAAAGCCCACATGGAGTTTGCAAAAAACAACAACAACAAAAAATGCTTAAATATTACGAGAAAGAAAAATCATCCGATAATTAAGACAATTTTACAATAATAATCAGAATCATCTTTATTTGCAAAGTATGTCAAAAATACACAAGGAATTTGTCTCCGGTAGTTGGAGCTGCTCTTGTACGACAACAGACAATCATTTGACAGAGAATACCTTTGAGACATAAAAAAACATAAAAACACAGTCACTGAGCAATAAAAGGTTACCAGTAATGTGGTAATGCCGGTACTTTTTTTTGTGACAATTGTGCAAAATGATGCTGAGTCCTCTAGCAATTAGAGCAGTTTGAAATGACTCACAGAAAAACAGTCTGGTGCAGCGACTTTAAGAAATCTATGCAGTTTAAAGTGACTAGTAGTGCGATAATCTGGAACAATGTCAATTGTGCAAATGGTGCAGATACTTCTCAAGCACATGAGTGGCCAGTATTGGTCAACAACAGATATGCAAGTCGTGCAGGGTGGCGAGACTACTGCAGTGAGTGCACGAATAATGTGTAAAAGGCCTGACAGAGATGTGACAACAATATCAAGAATCTAAAAAATTGGCAGCATGTTTACAATGGAATTGTAAATTAACTGTTTAAGAAGTTAATGGCAAGAGGGAATAAGATGTTGGAATGTCTGATTGTTTTACTTTGCATTGATCATCTTAGGAAACATTACGAACACAACGCACACCCTAAGTGGGACACATTTCCATACAATTTGCATTTTCCGTCTGATTGGTTCATAGTGGAATACTCCACTTTTTCTTTTGTAAATGTTCTTTTCATGTGTTTTCATATTTTTCACAGGTTTTTGGGGCCGATGACGTTTTGTGCACTCGCGTTTACGTGCGGGAATGAAGCTCCAGAATGCAGCGGACGACTCATACAGGACCACAGTTCAAATGCTAACAAGCTAAGCTACAGTATTCCACAGAAGTAGTGCATGTTCTCCCCGTGCCTGCGTGGGTTTTCTCCGGGCACTCCAGTTTCCCCCCACATCCCAAAAACATGCAGGGTAGGTTAATTGAAGACTCTAAATTGCCCGTAGGTGTGAACGTGAGTGCGAATGGTTGTTTGTTTCTATGTGCCCTGTGATTGGCTGGCAACCAGTTCAGGTTCCTGCCTGATGATAGCTGGGATAGGCTCCAGCACTCCTGCGACCCTTGTGAGGATAAGCGGCTCAGAAAATGGATGGATGGATAGTTTCCACACACATTAGTAAGGCTCTCTTTGTTATCACACTGATGTTCAACCACACGAAACAATAAAACTTTGACGAAAATAAAAAAAAAACATGTCAAAGCCTCTTTGTAGCTAATTGGCTTTAGCATCAAAGCAAACGTTGATATTTACCCCTGCCCCCCCAAAAAAGTATCACAGGACACCATGTTCTTCATTTTTCTCCTGCATTCAAATAAAGTTGATAGGAGAAAGCCGAGTTATACTCGGATAAGAATAAGTAAAAATTCTAATTTAAAAACCAAAAAGTAATTTTCTACGACAAGTTTTTTTTTTTTTTTTTCAGAAAATCTATTCGTTTTTCAAAAGAAAAAACTCTAACATTACAAGAACAGTCAGAGGGGAAAAAAACAAAAAACCCCAAAAACTAAAGTTTTATTATTAGAACTAAAAGTCAAAGGAAGTTTTTAGGGGACAAAAAACTTGTATTTTTAAATGAAAAAGAGTCATTATTTTCAAAGAAGAAAAAGGCTTCATTTTTGGGAGAGAGTCGTAATGTTATGAAAATAAAGTTATATTTCTTTAACTTTTTCAGAGAAAATCGTAATTTGAAGAGAATAACAGATGTTTTTAGCTTCTTCAAAAACTTTATCTTTGAGAAAAAGGGGTGTACTGGTACAAGAATAAATATAAAAAAAACAATCATATTTATAGCATTATTTTTCAGATTTTTTCATTAAATGTCTTTTTGATCATTTTTTTGTTTTAGAAAAAGTCAATCTTATTAGAGTAAAATATATATTTTTTTCAAGTAAAAAAGTGTTGCAGTACTAAAATAAAGCCCTATTTTTCTAGGTTAAAAGTGTCTTTGCAAGCAAAAGGGTTGCATTTTTTCAGGAAAAAAATTCCCTTTTTAATTTAAAGAGTTGATATTTTTCCAATAATTAAAAAAAAAAACCTTTTAAGAAAAAAATCTTAATCGTATTAAATAAAATAAAAATTTTACTCGAGAAGTAATGTTGTAATGGTACTGGAATAAAGCTCTTATTTCTTCAAGGTATAAGTCATGTTTTCTGAGAAAAACAGTTGTAATCTTAGGAGAGGAAAAATGTCATACCTTTATAAGCCAGCCTTTATTCTTATAAAATGTTAATTTTTTTGTATAAAAAAAAATATGACTTCAGGTACTTTTACTTTTGTCTTCCATATATAGTATAAGTTTTGGTTTCCTTCTCCTGTGGTGGTTTGAGAAACACTATCGTGGGTTCTTCTCACACAGGTTGGACCACCAAGTAAGCTTCTTGATAAATAGTTGATGGCCGCCTTTAGAAGCCTGCCCGTTCTAGTAAATTAATTATTCTTTTGGGGGAAATGCCCCCCCCTCGCAGGTGCACCCCACAAAAGTCTACAGAACAGCCAGAAGAAAGCGGCACGCCATCAAAAGCCCAAGCACAAATGTGTCTTTTCCTGCCAACTTCTTCTTTTCAGAGCTTTTGCCAACACTCGGGAGTCCCCTCAGCCCCCTGGACAAATGGGTCCAACCGCCGCTGACGTTTCACCCGCTTATCCCCACAGAGAATGACTTTCCTCCTCAGTGCACCGCCCTGCCTGTGGGAAGCAAAGAGGCCGGGGCTCGGTGAGGCGCCCTGAGGCGCACCGCCTGCCGCAGAGTTAATTGAAGGACAAGCCACGGTCGGGATTGCAGCGCACAACGGCTCAATGAGGGCATTCTTTTCTTTTTGTTTGCAGGGCAAAGGGCCCCCGCCACCCCTCCACTCTTGCCAGCTTTAGAGTAGGGCATCAAACAGGCCAGCCTCTGTGGGTACAGTACGGCAAACACTCGCCGTCCCACTTTTGCTCCCACCTGGCGGGCTTTCAAGTTGGGAAAAAGAAAAGGCCACAAATGATTTGCAGTCATACAAAACGGCTCTGGATGGTACCATATTTAATTCAAAAAAACATTCTGGTAAAGGTATTTAGAAAATCTTTCCAAAAATTGTTTCATGTATTTTTTTCCCCCCAGAAGAACTGCTGCTATCATGAGAAGTCTGTGTTTTTATAATTTTTGTTGTTGTTGTTGTACTCTTATGAGAATAGTCTAGGTTTTTCAGAGAAAAAAAAGGTTATAGTCTTACAAGAATAGTCTTGATTGAAAGACTCGTTGAAAACAAAAACAAATTACCAAGTAAATTTTACAAAAATAAATTATCTTTTACAAAAACAATTTTGTAATGATCTTACAAGAATAAAAACGATTGTATTGTATTTTATTTTATTTTTTTTAAAAAGAGGTTGAAAGTTAGCCGAGATAGGCAAATCTTATGATAAAATCCATCTTTGCCAATTGTGCGCCTGTGAAGCCCTTTGAGTCTTTTGTGCTTAAGGGCCATACAAATTAACTTGACTTAAAAACAATAGTATCTTTAAAAGTACAAAGTTGGGACTGTTTTGGAAAAAAGTTTAAACTTACCAGCATAAAATCGTATTTGACACCTGTGGTCTACAAACTGCAAGTCATATTGTTCAGCCAAAATCTCTTTGACAGTGCTCGTATGATCATATCATAATGACAGAGCATGCAAGAAAAGAAAGGTCACAGTCTGCCAAGTGTGTGTGCGTGTGTCACATTGAATTACCAATCATGCTTTGCGGCTCCAACGTCCCCAAAGAACGTCCTTTTGAGATGTATTTAGCCAACACCTGCAGAGGTCATAGCTTTGCATGACCAAATGTCGATAGGTTGCTTTTTTTGGGGGCTTTTTATTCCAAAAAAGGTGCAGCCTAAAAATTCAAAGGCTATACAGTTCACGATTTTATGATGGCTACAATTCGATTTTGTAAGAGATTATTTCTATGAAGTAATAGTACACTTAAGGACTACTTCCAACAGTACAACTACTAATCACACTAATAACATTGTGATGCATGTAAAGTAGTACAGTATTTAGAAGACAGAATAGTGTATAGGGGAGGGAGGAATATGAATAGGCCGTAAAGAAGGGATGGAGAGAGGACACAGTCTGCTGGATATGAAGGGAACACATACTTTAAAAAACACCATTAAAACGTGACAAATTCTACATGTACATCCGCATATTTGCAATTGGGTATTTGCAAATTCGCATTTTTGTGTATTTTGCTGTTAAAATTTGCCTGTATTCACGAATATTTCTTATTGTTTAAATGCCAAAAGTTGATTTTAATAACTCGTAGCATTTGTGTAAAATGCTGGTGGACACATTTATTTGCCCACGTGTGATGTCACGTCACTTTGTGCTTACGTTATTGAGGCTAGTATGCTAGCTGATATTATTGATGAGCGTCATGTGAAGGTGTTTTGTTTGTGTTGAATACTTTCACTACATACTGAAATGTTACGTAACATGGTTAATGATTGTGTACATTCTAGATGCGTGGTGTTGTTACTTTATGAGCCTCTCTGTTTTAAGTCCTTCGCCGCCATTTTGAGGCATCTGTACACAATTACAAACCTCATTTAGGGCGGTCGTTGATTACTCGAGAATTTTTGCTGTTCGCAGCAGGGCTTGGTCCCTATCCCCGTGAATAGCAGGGGTTCACTGTTTATATAATATGGCCAAAGTAACAATTAGATTTGTATGGATAATTGTGCTTTTTCAAAACAGAAGTTAACGGCTGCGTAAGAAAATAACAATTAACTAAGTAAAACTCAGCATGGTGAAAGAGTGGTTAGCAGGTTTGCCTACAATCGAGAGGTTCTGGGATCAAATCTCAGCTTTGGCCCGCCTGTGTGGGAAACGTTCCTTTGTGTGCTCCAGCTTTCTCTCACATTCCAAAAACATAGCGAACGTTGGGTTCAAGTGCTATAGAAAATGGATGGATGAATCAAGTGAAACTACTTCTCCCTGGAAGACACTGTTTTTAGAGGAATTGCTGCAGGTACTGAGAAGCCAGAAGCCTTTCCCCGTAGAGTTGAACAATTCTGGGATTTCTTTTCAAGTTGGAAACTTCACATAGGAATTAACAGTAATTTATGGGAATAAACCAGGAATTAACAAAATTAAATGTTGGCTTTAAAGAGGGAACTTAAAATATATCCATCCATCCATCCATTTTCTGAGCCGCTTATCCTCACAAGGGTCACGGGAGATTGAACCCAGGTCCTCAGAACTGTGAGACAGACGTTCTAACCAGTCGTACACCGTGCCGCCGGAACTTAAATATAGTTGGGGAAAATATATTTCAGCATAATCCTGACTAAAACAACCACATTTCATACAATTACCTTTGAATAGCTACATGCCCTGTGCATTCCTCCATCATACGCACAGATGATTTCTAGAATTGTGACTTTGTTGAAACAGAGGCTTGTCATCTAACATTTTGAATGGGACATTACTGGCATTTTTGAATGGGGAAGGGGGAGTTTTGTAATTTTTTTAATAAATTGGCTTTGGGAAAACGAGTTAGTTCTTCAATGAAATAATTGACTGGTGATAAATTTGACGTTCTACTTACAACAAATCTGTTAAAATAGCATATGCTTTTTGTCTTATGCATGGATGACAATAAAAGAAAAAAAATGGATGGATGCTTGAGTATGATACCTTACCAAAACTAAAAAAAATAATAATAATACAGAAAATTTTCCACCATTTTGTAATCCTATTTCCAAGAAAGTTTACTTTCTGGTTATCATCGCAATTTCTCTTTGCCATCATATGCACAAAAAGTATAAATACATAAATAAATAAAATACCACACGCACATTTGTGGCCTTCATAATGTGAAAGGACAAAAAAAAAAAAGACAGACAGGAATAAAGGTCCATAGACATAAAGGCTACAAATGTGTTTTTATTATTACTTTAAATAATATCTAAATAAACGGACGAAAGACATGCTCATGTGACTTTTCCAATATCAAAAATACAACCGGGAGGGAGAAGAGGGGAGAAGTGGGGGGTGTAGCAGAAATCTACCCAGGGTGCACGTTAATGTTTGAAGGGGTAAAGGTCTGATGGTCGCAGTGCTTTTCCTTCTTTTTTTCTGATGACATTGAGAAGAAAATATTTGTCATTTATAAAAACAGAAAAACCTGGATACATTTCTACTTTTCCACGTTTTTCTTAAACTATGCAAGTAAAAAAAACAAAACGAAAAGACAAAAGAACACAAAACAGAACACAGGGGGGGTGTAAGGTGGGACAAAAACAGCTCATTTGTATCATCAAGTCCCTTTGGTAAAAACTGTAATAAATGTCTTTTTTTCCCCATCTTTCTTTTCATGTTTTTTTTCCTTTACATTCTAACAGTTAGCTTGGAAAGTTCTACGAACACAACAACACAATCATAAAAAGTCTGAGACTATGTACAGTGTATTTACAAGGTGTGTGTGTGTTTGAGCACTAGTGGTAGGCTTTTTATATTTATTTAAAAAAAAAAAAAAAAAAAAAAAAAAAAGTTGCCTTCCGGGGCGGCGAGGATGACCTGTGTTAATAGAACTATATATAATATATATTATATATGTATATATGTACAACGCAGACGTGACAAGCTTTACAATGGTGCACTCTTGAGTCCAAACAGTGTTGTGAGGCGACGTGTTTGCCGCCTGATGACATTGTTTGTGAGGCTCAACCCGGAACCGGAAGTGAGTCGTGATTGGGCGTTCGTCCCCATCCAAAAATTTGGGAAGCTGTTTGTTGTTTTTTTTCCTCCCCTGAATAAGTGCACTTGTCCAGCGTGTCCCGGCTGGCTTAAAGAACTTCCCCCGTGGTGGGATTGTGTGGACGGTGGAATGGTAAAGCAGTGTTTACTGTAGAAAAAGCAGCGGTGAGTGCTGGTGAGCGGGACGAGACCATTCCCGGGTTTTGGCACCCTTATTGGAGGGGGGGGGGGCCCAGCTAAAAAGGCTGGTAAAAGAACGGTAACCTCGCCACCGCTGGAGCAACACACACACAAACCGCCTTAAAAACAAACGGCTTCCTGACCTAGAGACGGTCGCTACGGGTTGTACTTGACGCGGTATTTGTTGACGTTGTGGAAGTGGAGGACCTCGGGCTGGCGCGCGGTGCTGCAGGGCAATAGTCCGTCGCGCCCCTCACCCATCAGCCACTTGTCGGTGTCGGCGGCCATGTCTGCGGTGACGTGCTCCTCGGCCCATGCCGCCAGCCACGCCTGGAAGCGCTTGTGGAGTCGTGTGCTCACACGCTCGTGGGACTGTGGGTGGAGAGAGGGAGAAAGAGGGTACTTGCATCCAATTGCGACAGTCAGTCGCACACACACACAGACACTCGACCCAAATCTGGGCTTTCTTTATATTTTGGCCTGTTTTATTGCCACTTCCCGCCACCCCCTTTTGCTGCTGTATTGGTCATCTTGTATACTAAGTCACACACGCATGCACGCACAAATGCACACACATACACACACCTCCAATCTCATGCACACTCACACAGAGCGAGATGGTGTTCAACAAAGGCCCTACCTGGTGCGCTCTCATTAGCGCGGTGCGCCGATACATGTAGTCCTCCGACTTGAAGACGTACACCATCTTGTAGGAGTTGAGCTTGAACATGCACGCCATCTTTTCCTTGTCCAGCGGCTTTTTGCCTCCCTCACCGGTCTCCTTGTCCAGCTGCTCGCGACACTTCTGGTACTTCCGGATCCGCCTTAGATTCCTGGAGACGACACGAGTGATGCATATGCTTCAAACATGACACATGACACACACACATATATACACATATATATATATATATATATATATATATATATACACATATATACACACACACACACACACACATATATATATATACACACACACATATATATATATATATATATATATATATATATATATATATATATATATATATATATATATATATATATATAGACACACACACACACACACACTTTTTTGGGGTTGTGTTTTGGACAGTTTCATCAGGAAACACACATGGCCATGTTGAGCCAGGCAAAAGGACCATTTATTCATCAGAATAACAGCGACTCCAATAGGGTAAGGCAGCACCTGGTGCTCAGGCTCTAAAAATCCAAATGAAAGAGGGATGTGGATTCCTGACCTGGGGAGAAAGACAGGCTTCTGGGCCAGATGCTCCCTCAGCTCGGGAGTGGTGGTGTCCAGGTTCAAGTAACGTCCGACGTAATCAGACCACCGCTGCAGACACAAAATGAGAGGGTTAATTAATGAATTCTACCGTAACCCAACACAGTGGTATCTTGACTTATAAGTGCTCCAACTATAAGCCTTCGCTCGGTCAATTTTCAACCCATGTCTCACACAAAAAATACAATGCAAACAATGTTTGTGTTTACATGTTGTAAGCATTGTTGAAGCGCAACAGCCAGGATGGAAAAGGCCCAAACGCCAAGAGCCTTCTGTCGGGCATGTTTCTCACCTCGGCCTCTAGAGGCTCGTCAGAGTTCTCCTCCTCAGTGTCGAGCAACTCCAACGTCAGCTGCACCAGGCCTCTGTTCCTCGCAAACACCACCTGGGAAGACCAAACGCAAAGGTGGTAACACACTTGTTGGCTGAGAGTCCAGAACCTGTACCTCCACCAACCACAAATTGAGGTTATGTCTTTAACAGTGTTGGACTAGTTGACAGCGACTTTGCTTGTTGCCGCTAAACAGTGCACTCCAATTTATTGCACTTAAATTACTTCACCCACACCGAAACTTTAGAGCACGATTCGACAGAACGGCGGCATGTTTATGTACAACCGTCAGTGCTAGCACTAGCTTGTAGTCTGATCCGGGCATTACGTGATGTCCGCCGTCTCTGACGTGTTCTCTGTTCCACACCGCCGACATGTTTTAGTTTTTTAAAATAACTTTATTGGCCGTCAGCTATTTAAAGGACTACGCCAAAAGACATGCGACAAGGCTAAAAATAAACTAGCTTTTGGATCCAAATATACTGTGCACGATGGCGACGCGGAGTAAATGTCTTTTGACGTCATTGATCGGCTCGACGAATTATGACATTAAAGCCGATCAGCATAAAATGCTCATTATCGGCCGATACTGATAAGGCTGATAATTTGTTTCAACTGATTTTGTGTTTTTTTACCTTAAAGCAGTTCTCATCCGACATGAGCTGTTCCGCTTTACGTTGGTAGGCGCCCTCCAAGGAGCTCCTGGAAGACAGCGTGGACATGGATCCCCCGCAGGCTCCGTTAGCGGTCTCAGCCAAGTAGAGGTCCGTCACCTGGACGCAGATCTCGTCACTCACGATGTGCTGGAGCTGCGAGAGGATGCGTAAAGTACATGATTGAATTTGGGGCAGGAAAAGTGAGTAAATGGAAACAGCAAGCGATGAGAAGCTCACCTGCCGGACGATGCTCTGTATGAGCTTATCCATGGTGAAGGCGATGTACGCATGAATGGTGAACATTTCCCTTAGTGAGTCCTCATACTGCGACGCCTCCATGTTGCCATCCAGCAGGTTGCGAACCATCTCCAAGAAGGCCGAGTAGTAAACCTCCACGTCGATGTCCACTAGTGGGAAATTAATGACATGTAAATATAATTTTTGCTTTCAACCTAAGAACTAGTGATGGGCATAATAAACACTATTTTGATTAATCGTCTGCAACTGGTGATTAATGGGGGCATTGAGGCAATCGAGCCAAAATGTTGCGCACGACTTGTACGTTGATGACTCAGTCTCAAGTCTCAACTGGAAGAAGGTTACGTCATCTCCGGAAGTTGAGTTGTTAATACATACATTTTGGCCTGTTTTACTGCCGTTTCTCTTTCTGGTGCAAATGCGACCTCTTGTCATTACAAACACTCACTGGGCTCCTTGAGTCTCAGCTGAATGGCCGTGTTGTCGTTCTTCTCCTTCCTGAGTCCGAGCACCTCCCGCTCCCATTCTCGTTCCCGCACGTCCTCCTCGATCTGCCGCTGCGCCTGCCAGTAGATGCGCAGGAGTCGCGAGCACAGTGTGTGGTGCAGCCGCAGCAAAATGTACCAGTTGTTGTTGACATAGAACAGGTTGTAGGCGTCGTCGCAGCCTCGTAGCCTCTGTGCCGCCATGTTGCTGAACAGCAGCTTGGACTTAGAGGGGCTGCCACCTCCGCCCCCTGGAATCCCGTTGTGCTTCTTGGAGGAAGCGCCCTCTTCCACGTCCATCTCCTCATCCTCTTCCTCCTCTTCCTCCTCCACGTCAGAGAGCTCGCCGCGCTGTGCGAACAGCAAGTCGGGGACGAAGTGGTGCATGATCTGCTTGATCTTGTACTTGTCCTCCTTCTGAATGCCAGTCTGACGCTTGACGTGGTGGATGATGAGTGCCGCCGCGTCTTCCAGGATCTGCCGGTCCTCGTACGCCCGGGTCAAGTGGGGGCCTGCGGGTGGGCTTGCGTTCTCCTCAGATGCCTGCTCTTGGTGCTGTAGGGAAAAAACATTCAATTAAAGTCTCAAATATACACCAGAATAAGGGTGCGAGGTATATGTTGTAGGGCAGATGCTATAAATTTGGCGTGCGGTACAGATTTGCACTGTAGCAACCAATCGCAATAACGCTTGCTGATGAAGTCATCATATCTACCTCAGTGTGAAAATGGCTTCAAGCATGTCAGTTTGTGCTAGCGTGTCATCTAGGCTACTATGCTCGCTCATGACGTTGAAGCTTTATGATCCTCTCTGTTTTAAGTATTTTCCCACCATCTTGTGGGATCTGTACACAATTAGAGTGTTGTTATTACAATTAGAGTTATGTGATTATTCCAGACTTTCGCTATTCGTGGCAGGGCTCATTTCCTATCCCTGTGAATAGTATAGGTTCACTGTAATCCCAAATAGGGAGCAACACGTTAGAAAAGTAATTATCACTTTTTTGTCTTAACATAAGACATTACTAATAAATGTGGTGTCATGTGCCAAACATTTACATACAGCACTACGACAGCCGTGATTCCACTCGTCACTTTTTTAAGTGACAAAAGATGCCTGTGAAGTTATTCATTATTTTTAGGGCCAAGAATTGAATAGAAAGAAATTAGATTGCTTTTAATGCTGTCTTTCCAAATTTGATGGAGGACAAAAAAACTGCGCTCACTTCATCGTAGATGCTTTCAATTTCGTTGAGCAGGGACTTGGAGCGCAGCACTTTGGTGTCGTTCTGCTTGAAGTTAATTCCCTGATGGTCCAGAGACTTGAGGTAATACTTCTCGTTCTGCTCCCGCCAGATCTTGTTAAAACTTCGCTGTGCTTCTCGCCACTCCTCCTCCTTGGTCTTTAGCCTGAGGAGGACATGTTACAGGATGAAAAATTCTGTTTTATTAAAACATGAACCTGGGGAACCATCATCCTGGTCCGACACGCACCTCTTTAAGACGATGGGTACGGAAACCGCCGGGTTCTTCTTTAGGCCGTCAATAATGTCAGAGGCTTTATCGCCGTATATCCTCTGGATGGCTTTCCGGTGCACCACCTCAGAGGAGCCGCCCAGCGTGTTGTCTAAGCGGAATTTGGCCTGCTCTTCTGCAGACATCCGCGATATCTTGCGCTGCACGGTTTCCAGAACTCGGATGGTCACCAGGTTGGTTTCCAGCACCACGTCCAACTGTGCGGAAGAAACAATAATTTTTGTACACGAGGGTCTTTTTAAGTCCGCATGTACATCACATGAAATAACTTACTTCAAAGCGCTCGTCCTCACACCTGTAGATGTGCTCCTCGTACTGCGTCTTCTTGGAACTGACAAAGGTGGAGTCCTCAGACCAGGAGGGCAAGGACACCCAGGTGTCGTTTAGCACCTGAAGCCAACCAGAAAAAAACAGTGTAAATCATTTGAACATTTCCCAACTTCCATTTCCTAATGAAGACCTTATTCTGCATCCCTGTAAGCTGCTGCTTAAGTGGTGCTTGGAGTTAAAAGTTTGATAACCACTGTGTTCAATGATGCCTGTACGGTTAATAAAAGTTTTAGGATTGAAAAAGTCAAGACTCTTTAGTTGACAAGTAGATAGTGGTCAACCTGTGCGCTATCGTTGTATTTAAGAGGACGATTTTTCCTCGTTTGCGCCACTGCTGCTCTCACTTCTTTACAAAGCGGTGTCCTCCCAGTGCATTTGGGCTGCTGGTAGCTTTTGGGCAGCGCTCTGTAACTGGAACCGAGCCTCTTGCAGGAAGCATAGTCAATCTCCATGGCGATGCCCTCGGTGGCTCGCTCCTTCGGGTAGGCCTCGATGTGGGACATTTCCCGATACCCCATGAAGTTTTTGAACCAGGTGAAAAGCTCCGGGAATTTCCTGGAGAGAACAGTGGGATGGTTGGATGAGAGACACGCAGTAAAGATACCTTTAAGAATCAAAAGCCCAAGCACTCACCCTAAGAAGGGAACCACCAGCTGCACCAGCTCGGCCCGGGAGATCACCTCCTGATTAAAGATGACCAGACATCGCAGGAAGTTGTCGTAGGCCTCCGCACTCCGCAAGGCTTTGCGCACCTTCCATTAGAAACACATTCACAAATCTATGACCTCGGCAAAAACATCCATCAAGTTGCACAGAAAAATCGGCCTTGAATTTAAAGTAGGAGTGGTGAGAGCATTCGCCCAAACTCAGCTGGGATAGGCTCAAGCTCACCAGCGACCCTAATTAGGACAAGCGCTATAGAAAATGGGTGGATGGATCATTTGCCTTCATCATATCACATTTCGACTGGATTACTGTTATGCATTTTACTTTGGAGTCCGCCAGGCCTCCCTCAAATGTATCCAGTTAGTCCAAAATGCTGCAGCTTGCCTCTTAACTGGAACACCTAAGAGGGCGCATGAGCACATAACTCATGTTCGGCTCTCCCTCCACTGGCTGTCTGTGCACTTTAGAGTTCATTTTAAGATTCTGCTATTCGTTTTCATAGCTGTAACAGGTCTCATCCTGCCCTACCTCGCTGAGCTGCTCTGTCCCTACACGCCTGCCTCGGGTCAGCTGAGCAGCTGCTCTTGGAATTACCAAAGTCTAAGTGCAAGTTTAGAGGAGATAGAGCCTTTTTTATTGCTGGTCCTAAATTATGGAATGACCTCCGAGTGCACATCAGACAAGCACCCCCCCATATCCAATTTTAAAACCTGCCTCAAAACTCATTTTTATTACTTTCTTTCAAAACAGCTTGAGATTCTACCCTTGCTATGGTGTCTTATTTTTCTTTATGTTTAAACTTTTATTGTTTTATCGTTTCTAAATTATACTATGTTTAATTGTCTTATGTACAGCATTTTGTTACAGCTGCGGTTGTTCTTAAAGTGCTATATACAGTAGTGTGAAAAAGTGTTTGCCCCCTTCCTGATTTCTTATATTTTTTGCATGTTTGTCACACTTAAATGTTGCCCATCATCAAACAATTTTGTATATTAGTGAAAGACAACACAAGTAAACACAAAATACAGCATTTAAATGGAGGTTTTTAATATTATGGGGGAGAAAAAAAATCCAAACCTACATGGCCCTGTGTGAAAAAGTGATTGCCCCCCCCCCCCCCCCCCCCCCTATTGAAACATAACTGTCGTTTATCATAACTGACTTCAATTTCTCTGGCCACACCCAGGCCTGATACTGCCACACCTGTTTCTCAATCAAGAAATCACTTAAATATGACCTGCCTGACAAAGTGAAGCAGACCAAAAGATCCTCAAAAGCTAGACAAAATGCAGAGATCTAAAGAAATTCAGGAACAAATGAGAAAGAAAGCAACTGAGATCTATCAGTGTGAAAAAGGTTATGAAGCCATTTCTAAAGCTTTGGGACTCCAGCGAACCATTATCCACAAATGTCGAAAACATAGAACAGTGGTGAACCTTCCCATGAGTGGCCAAAATTACTCCAAAAGCGAAGCGACAACTCATCCAGGAGGTCACAAAAGACCCCACAACAATATCCAAAGAACTGCAGTCCTCACTTGCCTCAGTTAAGATCAGTGTTCATGACTCCACCATAAGAAAGAGACTGGGCAAAAATGGCCTGCATGGCAGAGTTCCAAGATGAAAGCCACTGCTGAGCAAAACGAACATTAAGGCTCGTCTCACTTTTACCAGATGACATCTTGATGATCCATAAGACTTTTGGGAAAATACTCTGTGGTTTGACAAGACATATGTTGAACTTTTTGGAAGGTGTGTGTCCAACTACATCTGGCGTAAAAGTAACCCCGCATTTCAGAAAAAGAACATCACACCAACAGTAAAATATGGTGGTGGTAGTGTGATGGTCTGGGGCTGTTTTGCTACTTCAGGACCTGGAAGACTTGCTGTGATAAATGGAACCATGAATTCTGCTGCGGCATGCTGGAGCTTATCCCAGCAATCTTCGGGCGGGGGGCGGGGTACACCCTGAACTGCTCACCAGCCAATCGCAGGGCACATAGAAACAAACAACCATCCGCACTCACATTCACACCTACTGGTAATTTAGAGTCTTCAATCAACCTACCACACATGTTTTGGGGATGTAGGAGGAACCGGAGTACCCGGATAAAACCCACACAGGCACGGGGAGAACATACAAACTCCACACAGGCGAGGCCGGATTTGAACCCCGGTCCTCGCAACTGTGAGGCAGATGTGCTAACCAGTTACCACTGTGCCGTCCTTTGCATTATATAATTATAAATTGATATTTAAAATAAATAAATAAATAAATAATTTAAAGAAACAGAAAACAAACACACAAAAAAATCCAGCAACATTTTTTAAAAAGGGCAGAAGGAAATGGAAAATTAAAACATACCTTTTCAAAGAACAGCGACTCGGTTCCGACTCCATGCTTGCTGGCCTCGGCCATGGACGAATCTTTCAAATTCAGTAACTTGGGTTTTTTCTGTTTTATCAACATAGAAAGTGAGGCACTTGAATGACAAAACAGTCCCACGAGTGACACAGAACAGAATAAATTTAAGTTTTGCATACCTTGATGGGGGGCGTAGCTCCGGGAGTAGGATGCCGGCGGATCTGGCAGCCGTTCTGATTGGGCCTCTGCTTGTTGTTGAGCTGCAGCTTCTTGGCGGTGCCGCCGTGATCGTTCCGTACCGACTCGGCTTTCTCGGCTGTCGTCTTGCTCAACAGCTGAGTGGAAGAGTTAGTGCACAATTATACCGAGTAAGGAGGAATGTATTCACGCAGTAAATTCAGGCTCACTGAAGTTGGAAATGATCGCCAGTTGTCATGTGGATGACCGAGTGTCGCTTCTGTCATTAGGTTTTACTTCCTGCTATTGTTCCTATTTCTGTTAGGTTGATAAGACAGTAACGTGGTATTTACCAGATTTTTGTGAACGAAGGACACTCATTGGGAACTTCTGTGATTGTTGTTGTACATTTGAGTTCATCTCTTTGTGCCGTTTGACCAGAAGAAGCACTGAGTGAAAATGTACATTGCTACGTTAGCTTAGCTCAGTAATTCCTAACCACTGGGTGGCGAGAGATCATCAGGTGTGCTGCAAGAAATGCTCCAATTTCATTTAATTGGTCCAAAAATGATTTATTTACTCCAAATAACATGTCTTTGGTCATTTATCAATTCCAATGACACACATTGACGGGCAGAACAATAAAATGCTCTTCCAGTAGATGGCAGAAAGTACAATTAACCTGTGTTAATACAGCAGAATAATAGATTGGTGTACATTTAACAGGCCCAGATTTCATAGATTTTTTTAAGTAAATAAAATTTTTGAGTAAATTGAGACACAATCGTCATTTTTGTGACATATATGTTTGGGATTGGGCTGTGAGATTTTTGGTTGGTTTTAAAAAGTGTGTGAGTTAACTTCTGATCAGACTATGATATATGACAGTATAAAATGTACAAATGTTACTTAACACATTGTCCGTACAATTAATAAAGGTTTTGTGATAGAGACAATTCGACCAAGGAATGAATTATTATTTAACTATTCAACTAATAAACTATTCAAAGTGACCTGGCCCTGTGTGAAAAAGTAATTACACCCCTTTTGAAATAATGAATTAATTGAGGCTAATCACAATTTTTGGTAATTTTCAGTGATCACACCCAAGCCTGATTACCTCCAGACCTGTTCAATTAATAAATCACTTAAACAGAATCTGTCCCAACAAAATCAAATTGGACAAAAGAGCTAAAAAATCCATCCATCCATTTTCTACCGCTTATCCGAGGTCGGGTCGCGGGGGCAGTAGCTTTAGCAGGCACGCCCAGACTTCCCTCTCCTCAGCCACTTCATCCAGCTATTCCGAGGGGATCCCGAGGCGTTCCCAGGCCAGCCGAAAGTCTCTCCAGCGTGTCCTGGGTCTCCTCCCGGTGGGCCGTGCCCGGAACACCTCACCTGGGAGGCATCTGAGAGGCATCCGAATCAGATGCCCCAGCCACCTCATCTGGCTCATCGCGATGTGGAGGAGCAGCGGCTCTACTCTGAGATCCTCAGAGCTCGTGACCATAGGTGAGGGTAGGAACGTAGATCGACCGGTAAATCAAGAGCTTCGCATTTCGGCTTAGCTCCTTCTTTACCACAACGGACCGATACAACTGACCACCAAAGCTGCATTCCGCTTGGCCAGCCGTGCCCATCAGCTGTCTCAAGAGTCCCACAGGCCAAAAAGGCCAAATAGGACTCCTTCTTCAGCTTGACGGCATCCCTCACCGTTGGTGTCCACCAACGGGTTCGGGGATTGCCGCCACGACAAGCACCGACCACCTTAGGGCCACAGCTCTGGTCGGCTGCCTCAGCAATGGAGGCGCAGAACATGGTCCACTCGGACTCAAGGGATCTAAAAAATTTGCAAAAAAAATGACACAATCCAAATAAATTCCAGAACAGTCAAGTAATAAACTAATTGACATCTATCTGTCTGGAAATGGTTGCAAAATGCATTTCTAAAGCTTTAGGATTCTAGCGAACCATAGGGAGATCCATTATCCTCACATGGAGAAAACATGGAACAGTTGTGAACCTTCCCATCAGTGGCCGGCCTACAAAGATCAACCCAAGAGAACACCAATGACTCAACCAGGAGGCCACTAAGGAACTCAGGACAACATCTAAAGAACTGCAGGCCTCCCTTGCCTCAGTTAAGGTCAGTGTTCATGACAACAACGAAGAGACTGGGCATAAATGACTTCCAAGGGAAAAACCACTGCTGACCAAAAAGAACATAAAGGCTCATATTACTTTTCTAAAAACACACCTGAATGATTCCCAAGACTTTTGGGAGAATATTATATGGACTGACGAGGTGAAAGTTGAGATTTTTAGAAGGTGCGAGTCTCATTACATCTGGCATAAAATGTAGCACAGCATTTCAGACAAAGAACATCAGACCAACAGTCAAACATGGTGGTCAAAGTGTGATGCTCTTTGGCTGCTTTGCTCCTTCAGGACCTGGAACGCTAGTTGCGATTGATGGAACCAAGAATTCTACTCTTTTAACAGTAAATCCTGAAGGAGGCTGTTCAGCCATCAGTTTGTGACCTCAAGATGAAGCGCACATGGGTTCTGCAGCAGGATAATGAAAACACACCAGCAAGTCAACTTTTGAATGGCTTAAAAAAAAAAACTAAATGAAGTTTTTGGAGTGGCCTAGTCAAAGTCCAGACTTGAATCCAATTGAAATGCAGTGGCATGACCTTAAAAACGACGTTCATGCTCGAAAACCCTCAATTTTTGCTGAATTAAAAAAATTCTGCAAGGAAGAGTGGTCCAAAATATCTCCACGCAGATGTGAAAGGCTCATTGTCGGTTAAAGAAAATGCTTGATTTCAGTTGCTGCAGCTGAGGATGGCCCAACCAATTATTAGGTTTAGAGGGCCATTACTTTTTCACACAGGCCCACATAACTGAATATTTTTGTACCCATATAAATGAAATTGCCATTTAAAAACAGCATTTTAAGTTCACTTGGGTTATATTTGTCTGATACTTACATTTGTTTGATGATCTTAAACATTAAAGGGAGGAAACTATGCAATAATATAGTTTGAGAAGGGGGCCAATACTTTTTCACAACACTGTAGGTTGTTGTGTGTATAATTTTGAGGAAAAAAATAAATAATGAAATTGTTGGTTTGTAATAAAACAACATGCGGAAAAAGTGAAGCGCTGTAAATACTTCCTGGATGAACTGTACAGTGGTCCGACGTTTATCGTGGGGATTATGTTCCTGACCGCTCGTGATAAACGAAAATCTGCCAAGCAGTGACCATATATTTATTTTATTATTTGTATATATTGTCAAGCTTTATGACCCTTCCTAAACGCTTATTAACCTTTACAATACTCTTATAAATAATTCCTAATAAGACTGGGGCTATCGAGTATTTTTAGAATGGATTATTCTACAGATCATCCCATTGATTATTTGAGTAATCGCATTAAAAAATTTCTTTTGCATAATACCAATACAAAATATGCATGTGAAGTGCAGGTATTATTTTTGTCCACTTTGTGACTTTTAATGTGTGTGGCTTTAAAAGGCTGGGCCTAACCTGCCGAGTGACGTGGGAGTCAGCAAATGAGTGGGTAGTTGGCTGTTGTTAGCTTAGATTAGCGGGTCTACATTTTGAGTTCCTAGGCATCTGTTGTGGCCGTAGCAGCTATTGTATGAATGTGCTTATTTGTTCATTTTGGGCTGTTCTTGAAGCTAGTTCTACTATGCAGTAGACACATTGCTCTTTATCTTCTTTTTCAAAGTGTGAAATAATGCCAAAATTACGACATTGACTTTTACGCATACTTTCTTCCTGGCTCGCGCTTATTGCTAGGTATGTGATTCTGCAGTAATATTAGTCTGTGTGGAAAAAAGACCACTGCAAAATCCCATGATATTGCAAAATATCTGAAATATAAAATTAGAGACTGTATGTACGATTTAAAAATCTGTGATACGGTGAGACTGCGAAAAGTGGGACAACTGTACATTAGCATCGAACTAATTCAAGTGTCGCTCACCACTGAACTGTTGGCATCTGGAAGAAACTGTCCAAACTCAGAGAGCAGGTCCTCTTGGTTCTTGAAGAGCCGCGCCACCTGAGCGTATACCTCCTGCTCCGTCAGAGCCGGGGTGTAGTTCCCTCCAGCCTCCTTTGCGTTCCGTTGCTCCTTCTGCATAATATAAGGCGGAATATTTGTTCATAAAAACTATTTCCGCCGGTATCATCATGGCGAGTTTCCTCTGCTGACCTGGTACGTGTGCAGGATCTCCAAGAAAGCTTTGTAGATGTTGGGCTGACCCTGAAAGCGGTTCTTGATCTTATTGACGTAGTTGATGGCGTGGTTGAACTCCACCGGCTGGTTATTCTGCGCTGGCAAGCCGGCGGACATCCCGCTGAGGGGCGGGTGGAGGGGCACGGGCGGGGAGCGCGGCGAGGTGTACGCCGGGATGGACGGGTTGCTCTGGCTGCCTGGCGTCGGCGCCTGGGGCTGAGTGGGCTGTGAGAGGGGACACAGCTTGACGGTCAATTTGAATGATTTTCCGGCACACCACAGCTGTTGTGAATATAGTGTGGCATCCAATGGAGCTTCGGAAGCACATGTGAAACTATAGAAAGACCGGGAAACTGCACACCTGTGTATTCCACCTCACAAATATCGAGGACAGTAAGTGATAAAAAATAAAAGAAGAACAGAATGTACACCGTAAAGTGAGTGGTGCTTAGTCTTTATGCGAGGCGGCTTTAATCTGACCCTCCCACCTCCCATGTTTGTCGCACGCCTTCAAAGGGTAAGTGCTTGTATTTTTAGACTGGTAAAAATTTTTTTACTTAAAACATTGTATAGTCAAAGGGTTTGTGTTTGCAACAGTTAGGCCCAGGAACATTATTTCTATTTTATTCCTCCTGGATAAATCATTTCTAAACAATACCAAATTGACCAATGCCACGGAACGGATTGTGTTTGAAACGGTGTTTCCTAAACTTTATTGAGGAATGCAGCCAATGCAAATATTTTACATTTGTCTCAAGAAGTATATTGTGTTCTCCCCTATAGTCGCGATTCGAGAATTCACCCATTTGCAGTTTTGGGGGAACCTATCTTCCTCTTCACTGATTTTGTGCACCATCTTGGTTCCAAGGAACTACTGCAGGTTGAAGTGAGTAGAGGAGCTTCATTCAGACAAGCGTAGGGCTTTGGCGCCAACTTGATCGTGTACATAGAGAGACCACTCTCTCGTAATTTATTCCGCCTTCTAGGCTAAACTTCTTTCTGACAAACAAAGGTCATCTCTCAGTCGAGATGTATCGCTTCAACATAGTTCCTTGGCACCAAGCTGCCAAAAGACGGTGCCAAAGGCCTATCTAATAGAAACACAAGTCTACTTCTTAATTAGAAAGAAGATAACAGAAAAAATAATAGAAAAAAAAAACATTTCTATTAAACAGGGCTTTGGAAACATCATGTGATATAAAAGGTTGTTTCAGAAAGACCACAAAAACAGAGAATAGGAGTTTTCCAGTGAATAATCGGTTAAACAAACACCAAACCACAACTAGGCGGGCAAACTATCAATAGCTATATTTTTTATTCTTTAGATATTTGTAGAATTGATTATTTTACCTATTATCCCATTGATTAATCAGACACAAATTGACTGTTCATTATTAAACAACAAAACGGACATGTCATTTTGAATGTGTGTGGCTTAAAAAGATGTGGCCTTGTCTGGTTAGTGATGTTAGAGTCAGCAAATGAGTGTAGAGTGTGTTGTTATTGTAGACGTACTGTTGCGGCATGTTAATTAGTTCTGCTTAGCTGTAGTGAGACACATTGCACTTTTATCTTTTTTTGTTTTGTGAAATTATTCCAAACTTCGGACATTCTCTGTCTTTTATGCACTTTTCCCTCCTGGCTCACTGCCATTGCGCCAATCTATTCCTACCCCGAGAGGTATTTGAGTCTGCAGTAAGCCCATGTGGGAAAAATGATCAATGCGACGCTTTGAGGCAAAGATTTTGTTTCTACTTTTTTTGTCATCAAATTATTCAAGTTATTTGATTAATCGTTTTAGGGGAACACGATTGAGAAATGTAACAAACAAACTTTGCTCATCTTTGCGGGGACGGGCTGCGTGAGGAGGGCCGGTGCGCTGGTGGCGGCGGTGGGCAGCGCCTGGGTGCTCGGCGCTCCCGTGATGGGGATGTTCTGCACCGAAATGCCGTGCGGGGTGATGTGGTGGATCTGACCGGGCGTCGTCACGTTGACCAGGTCGTTGGTCTGCACCTCAATTTTGTAGCCGGGCGGCAGGAAGGTGTTGAAGCCCATGATGAGGTCGGGGTGTCCTTTGAAGAGCTGTGACACCCGACTGATGACACCAGGGGTGTCAATGCTGGCGGCGTAAACACAACTCGGGTTAGCTGTCACGATGTTATCACTATCATTGGGAAAATATCGACATAATAAAACCAACGCCGAGAACATATACTAGGGCTAAGCACAAATTGTGGAGACTCAAATTGGCATTCAAGTCCGCCCCCCCAAAAAAATAAGTATATTTATATATATATATATCAAACGCAGACTCAGAATTTTTCGATTCAAATCACAAATAAAAGAATAACATACAACTTTATTCTGACAAGAGTTGCCACGCTGCATTTACTTGAAAATATTTCACACTTTTTAGCCTTTGTTTATGGCTGGTCCCATTTGGACTTACTATGGCTAATTTCTATACATATAATAGGTTTTAGCTCATCCAAAATCTCTGCATAAGGTTTATTAAAAGAAAAAAAACAACAACTAAAAAAACCTAGATCTCCGCAGAAGGAGGCATCCATTAGCCTAGTCCCAAGGAGCTGTGCGGATATTCATGGCTGCACCACACCCGAAGCTGAAAAGGAGCCATCATCCATGTAGATTGCGACCACGGCAAAATGGATGGCGAAAGTTTATCCAACATAGCGTGGCAGATAGGCAGCCAGCTAGGTAGCCAGCAAGCTAGCTAGAAAGGCGGCAGCGAATTACGGCGTCTGCATAGCGTGCTCACCTTTGAGACTTGAACTCTTTCATGATGTCGAGGAAGTCGTTGTAAACCTGAGGCTGGTTCCCAAACTGCAATTTGACTTGGTCCAAGTAGGACAACGCATCCTCAACCTTTTGGAGAATGAAGACAAAGAAGGGGTGGGGGGGCACTGCATTATTTCATCAGCTACCTTCCACGTTAAGAAACAATGTCTCAGTCGCTTTAGAACAATATTCGATTTTATCTTTTTAAAAAAAAAATCGCAGCATCACGGTGGATAGTGGTTAGAGGTTCGAAACGCATTTTGAGTAATCTGCAAATTGCCCGTAGGTGTGAATGTGTGCGCGAATGGTTGTTTGTTTCTATGTGCCCTGCGATTGGCTGACGAACAGTTCAGGGTGTACCCCGCCTCTCGCCCGAAGATAGCTGGGATAGGCTCCAGCACGCCCGCTACCCTAGTGAGGATAAAGCGGAGCGGAAGATGGATGAATGGATGGATGCAAAAAGATTTCAGATCTGAACACTATACGCACTTGTTTTAAATATTGCAATTTTCTATTCACACTGAACTTTCCTCCTTGGACTTCTCTCCTCAGTGCTTGCCTGCCTTGAACACACTCACACCCACTCACTTAGCTCTCTGGCGACAAAGCGGCACAAACTCACCTTGAGCCGCTGGAACTGTTGCTGGCCCTGCGCTGAGGCCTGAGGCGCGCCCATGTGGCTGTGCGACGGCATCACCGGGGGCCCGTGGGATTGGACGGCGGCGGGGCTGTGGTGGTGCGACCCCCCGTGGACGGCCGGGCTTGGCGTGTGCCCGTGGCCACCGCTGTTCTGGGCCACCGTGGGAACCTGTGAAAAAGAACGACGTGTGATTTAGCCCTTTCTAAAAGGAAATATGTGTCACTTGTAGCTAACAAGTGAGGTATTTAGTAATAAAGTACACATCCTTTCTACTACTGAACTATTACAATGTTGTTTGTGTGTATGATCTATGGGCCTCATTCGTCAACGTGTTCTCAAATGTTGCTTTTAAAGAAAAGTGTCGCATTTATCACACGTTTGTCATTTGCAGAGTTCTACACATTTTCCAAGTTAAAATTCAAGTGCATACTAGATCAGATTTCAAGCTTATTCAGCATCTTATGGTAACTTAACAGATCTAAAAGACTACAGTGGATATAGAAAGTGAACACACACCTGTTTAACACCTGGTTTTCCCACTCATTGCAATACATTGCTTAAAATATTTTTTTCCAGATTTGTATATATTTCTAATTATTGTACAGGTTTTAAATCATATTACAGTATTTAATGAAAATGAAAATTACCTCATCTAATTTCTTTTTAATTATATCAACTGTAGGTACACACAAACTCGGGCTGGGCAATATGTCCACAAAATAAAATCTCTTGATTTTAACAGATTGTAATCAATTTTCACCCCTTTGCTAAAAGAAAAATCTAATGACAATGACACTAATCAAATAACGTTTTGCTTTTGGCTATCCCCGCTATTTTTCTTTACAGATAATGTGAAAATAAGTGCCTCCTTTTGAAAAATGTCTGCTTTGTCACATGTATATAAATGTAAACCTTAGTAAATTAACATTTTTAAACTTAACAATTCGACACAATAAAATGGCTCTGCATGTGCATATGTCAGTGACGTCGCTCCACCTGCAAACTCTCTCACTGTCTTTTCTTATGTAGACTTGTACAGATAAGGCATAGCAACCGCGGCAAAATATTTGCAGCATGGAAGCGCATACATTTTTGCAACCCTAACAATTGGTAACTCATTTATATATCTGCATGATAGTTACTAATGTTAAAGTGTAAAAACATTTACATGTGCAGTTAAAAAAGGTTTCATTTTCTGACATGAGTGTACACAGATTCAGATTCCCGGCAAGCGCTTCCGCGTACCTGGTATCCCTGCGGTACCGAGTACTGGATGCCTGCGGTGGGCTGCATGCTGTCGACCGCGGCCTCGTACACCGCCGACGGTGGCGGCGGCGGCGCCGGGGCCAGGACGCGATGCTGGAAGGTCTCGGCGTTGCCAGGGAGGCGCCGCTGTTGGGACGCAAAAATCGTTTCCTGATCCTCCAGTCGCCGCTTCATCATGAACTCATACTTGATGGAGCTGCGAGACCTGGGATGGAGACGGAAGAGATGAGGAGAAACCATGAGAGAGACGTTCTCTCCTCACATGAAGACAAAGTTAGCGTGAGATAGCACTCGATCATTGTGTTGTTGTTTTTGAGCCTTTTTCAACCCCTCATTTGGAGCTGCATGCTGGAGCATACCGTACTGGTTAACATACCAGACAGATCCGCATGCTAAACTTTGAAACTTTATAAATGCTGATAAGACGGTTTGGAGGTTTGTGATGGTGGTGGGGGGGCTTTTATTTTACTCAAGTAAGGAAGTTGAATCAGCACTTCTACTTTTACCAGTCTTTCTTTACTCTTTTTACACAAGAATCTTCACTTCCACTCAAGTACACAGTGCGCGTACTTTTGCCACCTCTGACAGTGGGCTTAATTCCGTTTTGGGGACGTTCCAGAAACGTGGCTAACAATGAATGGAAGGGAACCAAAGTCAATAAAAGGGGTATTTAACTGTTTATCCTCCCCACAAGACTACATTTTAAGGACTTTTGTGTCGCTTTTTTGGGAATGAGTGTTGAGTTAAAAAAAAAAAAAAAAAAAAAAAAAAACACACAGACACAATGGCTGTGGCCAATCACGTCTACAGACCCGCTACGTCACCGAGGCAACAAACGTGTGGGAGTCGGCCTGCCCGTTTACAACTTCCATGTACTACAGCATCTCTCCACGAAAAAAAAGCCAATTAATTGAGTGGTTTTAATCGTAAATGCGACTGTGCAACTTAAAAAGATACACATGATCCCCCAAATTAAGACGAAATGAACTGTCAACTTAGAACGTGTTAGCTAGCTTAGCGTCAATTGACCGCAAGCCGTCGCTACTACAGGGAGGAACTGTGAACAGAAATTGTGTTGAATTCAACATTAAAAAACAAAACAAAAATGATGGGAGAGGTGTTTTAGATGTGTTTGGAAGCCACTCACGGAAGCCCCCCGCCCCCTGTTTTTCTTGAGGCCTAGACCCACAAGCACCGAGCTCGAGTTCCAGACGTGGCCGCCATTTGGTGGAGCATGTTGGGCAGGAGAAACGCCGAAGCGCTCTACGTCGACGCAGGTAAGAGCGTCACATCCACGCAAAAAAAGTCACCGACTCGCCGGTTCGTCCGCGGGTTGTTGTTGTTTTTCTTTAAACTCGCGTTTCTTCGCCCCGGAACTTGCTTTGTCGTGGGGGTTGGGGGGAGTGTTTCACGGTGTAAACAACATGAGGAGCCCCGGACTCAGAGGGACGTCTGGGGGAAGCACATGCGGCTATCTAGAAGCACCGAGAAAACACCCACCCGCGATTCATTCGAGTGATTTAGTGATAATAGACGTCAATTGTTTGTTGAGTGTGATTTTTTTGTTTTTTTTCCGGGACGTCTGTTGGTGGAGCTTCGCTTCTTAGCCGCGTTAGCTCGCTGAATGAATTTCTCAAACTGAACTCACCGTCTCTCCTTTAAGTTCGCCTACGGTGCTACAGTAATCCGTTCGCCGGGGTTTTAACCACGATGCCTCTAGCCGGGGTGCACTCCGAAGTGGCCGGTGGACAAACACGACTTATTCCGGCTGTATACTGCAAATAAATAAATAAATAAAAAATAAGAGGCGATATGGAGCTGCAAAGTGGGGGGGGGGAATCTTCCCCGAAAGAAGAAAACAATCTCCGTTAGGTTAGCTTGTGGGCGGGGGCGTGCGGGATGGTGTAACCACGCCTCCGTAGCGGGTTCCTATTGGATGATTCGGTGTGAGGACAACGCGCAGTGGCGGGGTAGCTACTCCCGATTGGCTGTTGTAGCTGTCAGTCGGTGATGGGACTCGCAGTGGAGAGAGCGCTCCCATTTTGACTGGGAGCGCGACAACGAGTCCCAAAACAAATCGCTTGCTGTCAACTGTTTTATATCAAATATAAACTTTAAAGCTTTTTGGGGGGTACGGAATAAAGTTGTAATTTTGTAAGGCAAAGTCTGGGTTTTTAGTCAAACTACTCTTCTGTTTTAATGCAGTTTTTATGAGGAAAAATCGAAATATTATGAGAATAAAGTTGTAATAGAAATATTATATTAGGGAAAAAATCTGAAAATAAAAAAACTGTTATGAGAAACGAAAAACATAAGTAAGCTAGTAAAAATTTTATATTTTGAGAGATTTTTTTATTTAAATGTGTACAAATCTTAGTATTAGTAGATTGAAGTTTCAATAATGAAAAAACAATTTCGAAACGCAGATTCTAAGGTTAGTAATAAAATTACAATATTTTGAGAGAAAACATTTTTAATTTTTAAAATAAAAATCCATATATTTCAAGAGTAAATTTGTAATATAAGAAAATTTTGAAATGTTATGACAAATGAAAACCTTATGGTTTGAGAGAGAAGAAAATAAAAATTTTAACATAAAAATCATAATACAATAAAAATAGTTGTATAATAATAATACAACTTAAAGAAATGGTTACATGAATGAATGTTTTTCACAATGAAAATCATAAGATTTGTGGAAATATTATTATATTTGGAGGACCAATATGTTATTTTAATGTTTACATTTCCTAATACAAGATTGACATTGTAGTATCCTATGAAAAAAAAAAAAAACAACTTGGAGCAAATTTTTATGCAATGAGAATAAAGTTATATTATTACAATAAAAACTTGACAAAGATCCTAAATTTATTTGTAAAATTTTAATATTTTGAGAAAAAAGCTGGAATTTTACAGGAACTAAGTCATAATATTTTGAAGGAAAAAAGTATATTTTACAAGAATAAAGTAATATTATTACTTTAATATGCTTTTGTATTATCATAATATTAGAACAACAATCCTTATTTAATGAGAATAAATTGGAATATTAGGAATTTACAAGAACAAAACTTTACCTCTTATAATAGTTGTAGTTTTACACATACAGAAAAAAAGAAAAATGAGTGACCATATTGAGAATGAAGTTGTAACTATTAATTTTATGAGGGTAAAAAAAATATGAATTGTACAAGAGTTGTCAGAATTTTTTTTAAAAGTCTTAATGTCAATTGGAAGTCAAAATATCACAAAAAGCAAAACTCTTAATTTGACTTTGAATCGTAACTTGGTGAGATTTTTAAATAGATATTTTTAAAAATTGATTTCTGTCACCATAAGTCAATATTTTCTAATGAAAAACGTAATGTTAAGAGAATAAAGTTGTTACATTTTGAGAAATTATACATTACAAAAAAAGAGGTTGTAGTGTTAGGAAATAAAATAATAATTTTACGAGGATAAATTAATCATGTTGTGAGAAAAAAGTCAAATTGTAACATTAGGAAAGAAAACCACATCGTGCCGAAAGTGTGATCATTAAACACTTGCCGGAATTTTTCGCTTGACACTTGGCTCACTGTTTGGTCAACCTTTTCCGGGTTATACCCCGCCCCCTTTTGGGAAAAGCCTCAGCCAATCACGTCGCTCACTCGCGGTGAAAGCATCGCCCACGATAGGCGGAGCTTCAAACGCCAGCCCGGGATTCCTCTTCATTCCTCGGCTTTTCTCCTATTTGCAACCCACAAAGCCAAAAAACCAAACAAACAAAAAAATACAAATAAAGGGACAAAACGCGACACTCGATACATAACACACAGTCAAAGAAATTTGACATGAAGTCGCTGTCTCGCGCGTGTAATATATCGCCTTTTGTTGTTAAACGGAGCTCGGTCGAAGCGGCGAACAAAAGGGACTCCTCTAGGGAACAACGCCAAAGTCAAACGGCGGCTACACGACGTCGGGGACGCATTCAAAACAAGCACGAGCGATTTGTCTGTCGTTAGTTCTCATCGTATTGTGTTAAAAAAATGTCGAACCTGCTTCAACACAACAACACCCCCTCCGCTCCTCTACACACACACACACACACACGTCCCCTCCTCCTTCCATTTGCAAACGTGCTCGATTGAACGCCAAAACAGAGCAAAACGCCGCGCATGCTGTGTTTTATCTGCTATTGTAATAGAACGCCAACACAGTACCGTGTAGTACACTACACGTTACGTTTGTGTACTAAAAAAAAAAAAATCATCCGAGCATGCGATCGTCTGCATAACACAGACGGTCCAAAGACGCCGTTCATAACAAAGCCATGCAAATTGCACTTGTTGTGTTTGTTTCTTTTAAAATGGTTGACTTTGCAGTTACATACCCAGCAGGTATTAGAAGAAGAGAGCCCTTACTCCTGACGTTATTCGTGTTAGGAACAAAATAGTTGGGGCACGCAACCCGCCCCCAAATGCTGGCATTGGCGAGCGTCACATTACGCGTCACCCAGTTTGAAGACCACCCGCGAAAAGTGCGCGCACACCCACACAAAGTTCAGTGGTAGCTGACTTCTGAGTTTTTCCAGATGCGTGCTGCGGGCAAAAATTTGAGTTCCGAGCGCTACATGAACTTCACTTTACAACAAGCAGCAGTTTGGCCGATGGTGAATATATATATATATTTTTTAAAAAGAGCTCGAGTGTGCTCGTTTCAAGCGGTTTATTGCAACTCCCGGTTAGTTTATTAGAAAACTGCACATACAAGTTACACATTGTGTTTTTATCACACCACATTAACTTTTTCTTATCAAAGTCCACAAACTTGATTCTAACACACATTCCAAAATTCCATAGACGGACTAACGGAACTTAGCATCCATGTCATGATGCAATTATAAACCTTTGAACAACTTCCATTGTTCAAAGGTTGCACCAAGATATGTAAACAGACAATATGACAATACTCAGAGGCATATATTCTTTATCCTCCATGAAAAACGACCAATATAATCACAGTCTTAGTTGCGACGGTCTTGTTTCATCATCAAATCTACATGTTTGACTGTATCATAAGGCCCCCAGGTGCCCAAGGCACACACACAGCAGACACCTAATTACCACTGAATTAATGTACGAAATCAAGATGCTCAAACTGTTGAATTCTTTACATTCTATTCAAATTTGTAGCTGCATACTTTTATAAAGCACAATACTGTACCGTGCTATTTTTCTTACCAAAAAACACAAGTAAAATTTCAAGTAAAATGTTGGGACTTTGGGCTTACCCCTTCATGCAAGTCTTAATTAAAAATATAATAGGTTAATAACAATTAGTTGATACGGTACAAAAGTAACAAGCATTCAGGGCACGGAGGGGCAGTGCAATTGTATCATTAAAAAAAAAAAAAAAATTTTTATTGGAATAATTTTTTGTTGTGATAAAACATTTTAGGATGACCTTGAAATGTAAACCAAAAACCACATTTTATTAGATTAAACTTGTAACATGACTAGAAAAAAAAGTAAGTTGACGAGAACAAAATTGTAATTTTTTGTCTTACTTGTCTTACAAGAGTAAAGTTGTAATATTTTCAGCAAAAAACAAGTCTTCATTTTACGTCAAAACATTACGAGTCATAATTTTGTGAGGGGAAAAAAATAAGTTTGGATTTTAATAAAGTTGTAAATTTGTCCATAATAACAACCATAGGTACAAGGAATCCTAATTTTCTGATTTTGTGAGGGAAAAAGTCATTTTCCTGGCTACATTTATGTAATACAAGAACAAACATAAAATGAGACAGAACAAAGCGAGAATAAAAAAAAACAAGTTGTAATACGAGAATAATACAATAACACATTGACATAGTTTGTATTTATTACAGTATAGCTTGATTCAGTATTCACAAGAATGATAAAGTACAGTAATAGGTTATAACGGAACATATATAAAATTAATGTAGATAACTGTATATCCTGTATGAAAACAGCGGTTGAATACCATAGAAAAATAAAAATAGGCCACAGTTCAGCTTTGAAGGAAGGGGGAAAAAATAAAATAAAATCATGAACATGGCTGACGTAAAATTGCTTCGCTACAAGTAAATTCAATATGAATTCTGTAGTCAACACAAAAAAAATAAACATAGTTCTTGACCCGGCAACAACATGTTACATGACACACATACAGTATACTCTGATATTGTACATACATATATACTTAAAAACAATGTGGCCAGTTGAAAGCACACATTTACAACCACAGTCTGGAACTTAAAAGCAACCTACGCATTTTATTTATTTTTTTAATTTTTTTAAAACAGTTCACACATCACTTGGGACTTAAGGTAGGCACACGTGTGCATTCGAGAGACCCTTGAGGTCAATAAATGGTTCATATTTATATTATCTCTACAGACATCACGGCTGACATTTCCAAGCATATTGGGGCTTTTAGTGAAAAGTGCTAAGAGGTGGCGTGTGCGTGTGTGAGATGTTGTATTAGGACCACACTGAAGAGGCAAAACAAAAAAAACAAAAAAAGGGGTGCTATTAGAAAGAAAGAGTTTTAAAGTTCTAATATAAAGAGAATGTTTCTGTTGGAATTTTTACAAGAATCATTTTGTCGTCTTTTATTAGACTAAGGCTGAATTTTAAGAAAAATGGAAATATCCAGAGAAACAAAAATCCAAATTCATGAGATTAAAGTTGTAATTTCTCAGGGAAAAAAGCGTGGAATCAAAATATTAGGAGGAACAAATGTTTTAAATTTTTACGAGAAGCTGTAATATTAGGAGAAAAAAAGAACTTTTGTTTAGGTTTGTGTGGGAATATTCACATTCAATCATCATTTTACTTGTAATTTTGTTAGGGGGGAAAAATTGTAATTTCTGACGGCCAACGAATAAATTGGTCACAGTTTATGAGAATAAAACGTAATCATACTTGAAACCTAATCTAACGATCAGATTTTTTGGGGTATTTTAAGAAAAAAGTCAATCGAAATATCAAAAATCTATGTTGTAATATGAATAAAAGCCTGTCATTTTATGGGAATAATTTTTTTTTTTAATGACGTAATATTACAAAAAACAAACAATTTACGAGAATACATTTTGAATACGGCGACAAACAAGTCTTTAACAGCAATAAAGAAAATGTGAAATATTCAGAGAAAAAACTTGGCATAGAATAACATTAACATTTTGAAGTAAAAGTCTAAAATAAGTAAAACATTTTCGAAGCAATAATTGTACGAAAAGCAGTAATATTAATTTGAATACACAGAGTCTCAATGTTAGGTTGAAATAGTACAAGAAGCAAAAGAAATTTCCTATTTTTACCAAGTCGTAATTGGGCGATATTGTTTCTGCGATTTTTGTAATTTAAGTTTGAAATATTTCATAAAACAAATGATGATCTTTGGGGGAGAATAAGTGATTTTACGAGAATAAAGTCAAAATATAACAAGGAACAAATTCCGTTTTAGAAGGTGTAATATTACGAGGACAATTTTTTTTTTTTACATTTATGCTTGTGTGGTAATTTTGAGATTTCTTGCTTAAAATCACAACTTTAGTCATGAAAAATATTACTTTCGGCTCCAACCTTTACCAACTTAATCTTCGCAACACAATTTTCTTTTGTTTTCAGTGTGGTCCTAATATTTCTTTGGGTGTGTGTGTTTATAAGGAGGAAAATATTGCACCACTCATGAGGTCTCATCTGATCGAACAGAGATTCAGTGGTCACAAACGCTTGTCTTTTCTTGAGGAATGTCCTTTTATAGAGGAGGTAATGTGTAATGGGCGGCACAGTGGATGAGTGAGCACATTCGCTTCACACAACTGAGGTTGGGGGTTCGAATCTGGCTTTCCCGTGTGAGAGTTTGCACGTTCTCCCACGCTTGCGTTGATTTTCTTTCAGTAACATGAGCTTCATTCGAGACTCTACATTGCCTCGTTTGTATATAATTGGTTGGCAACCAGTCCAGACCCTAATAAGGATAATCGAGATAGAAAATGGAAGGAATGTGTGATGGCAATGTGTGAGTGGACTGGTCGTGTCATTGTGTGTTGTCTTGTTGTGTGACGGTAAAGTCGCTGCTAACGCGTACAAGCTACTTCGACATCCAACTTGTGCTTTAAAAAAAAAAAAAAAAAAGCTAAATTATTTATTTAGACCCATTAGGCGAAAAGGGCAACTTGGCGGCCATGTTTCCCCGCCTGAAGAAATCTGTGCATTTGTTTAAAGGGATATTTCACTCACCACCCCCCAAAAAAAATCAATTGCCACATATACTGTAAAACAAAGGAACTCTTTTTGGGGTTTACGACTATTCGTGTTTCTTTTTTGTGGCTCCTCAGCTATTTGTTGAAAAACTCACCTATTCGCGGCTCTCGGCATAGTTTTGTGCTCTTTCTGTAACGCCCAAAGAAGCTACAAGATGTCCCCCAAAGTGTTAATGTAGCTATGTATGGGAAAGTAGTAATTAGTGTCAAGGAAGTATGTTTAAGTGATACTTCTCGACATCTTTAGCACGTGTTATGTAAGCCATTTAGTTTTTAGGGTAAAGTTGAGTTTGAAATCAAAACTGTTTTGCGGTCGTAGTTTGTGGTCTATTTACGGTTTCAATTATAAATATACAGTCCCCTCCAAAAGTATTGGAACGTTGACATAGACAGCCCTCTGGTCTTCATGTTTGCTTAACAGCAAATGCAGTTTTCACAGGTGAACCCCAAAGCCCAAAACAAGGACTATAATGTTTAAGCAATCAATCTAAACACCTGAGCAACTAGAAATCAGTCATGTTCCAATACCTTTGCTGACTTGAAAAGTGGGTGGCTTCAAACAAAAGGTGCTGTGTCCTGAGTTTAACACATCTAGCTGTAAATACCATGAAATAAAAGCTGGAATTCATAATCATCTTTTGATCTTAAACCCAAATGTCTTCAGTATACAACAAAAACAAAGGAATTGACCTTGCTGTGCCAATACTTTTGGAGGGGACTGTATATAATGAACTATTTTTGGGGCGTGTTAATTACTCACGACATGGCTCAATCCCTATTGTGCAGGGTTTACAGTATACAAAAAAATACAATCACTATTGATGACTCATGTTTTTCCAAATAGCCGTGTTTGTGTAGGAACAGTTAGCGCTAAACTTCTACGGTTTAAATTTTTTTCCTCTCCGTTTACTGCTTGGACTGCCATGCAATGAGATCCTAAAACAACAGCAGTGTGTTCACTCACCACCTGTTTGCGGGATGTCTCACACACACGCACACATACACATTGTCACATGCTGACAAATGGTCCCAAGAAAGAAAAGGACAGCATATGCCAAGACATGCGTCTCGGGGCGAACAGCAGAATTCTGGGTGGTGCGGGGGGGGGGGCATAATCAAGGTTTAGGGGTGAGGACTGAACAGCAGCTCACTGATTGGCAGGGAGTAGGCCTTGCCTTTGGGCGTGCTCCAAAATGGCGTTGTAGCAGAAGTAGTACTGGTCTGGGGTTTGGATACTGAAGGCCCTCTGGGTTCTCATGCGTCGCACCGTCTGGCACACATTCAGCGATCCCACATCTTGTAGCTGGGACAGGCAGATGTCTAAGGCACAGAAGGTACCTAAAAAAGAAAAAAATACATCTTGTTAATTTGTGAACTAGTGCTTAGCACGTCTGTCTCACTGTTCTTAGATTCAGGGTTGGAATCTCGGCTCTTGTCTTCCTGTGTGGAGTTTGCATGCAATTTCCCCAAATCATATACAGTGATGCCTTGAGATACGAGTGACCCGATTTAATTTTTTATTTTTAAGAAAAAAATAGATATGAGCCGTCATTTGAACAATTTCTTATTTTTTTGCTTTGACTTGCAAGCATAAATTCAGACATGCCAACACCAAAGGCATGAAAAAGGGGACAAAAAAAATAAAAAATTGGGGGGGGGGGTGGACTCTGAAGAGTACAATAAGGCAAAATAAATCAATACAATTTCTTCACGCAGAAAAACTTATTTACACCGCTCACGCACATGTTGATATACAAATTTAAGATTAAAATTAAATTTGCCTAATTTTTTTCCCTTTTTGTTTTGGCCTCCAACTTGAGCCAGGCCCATCTCCACCTGCACCTGATGCCTGCTTCAAGCTGTGCCACATGAATAGCATCCTCCTCTTTAAGCACTCTCATTCTGGAAAAGCATTGACTGAAATCATTGTCTGTTTCACTTCATTTTTCACTATTACCAACTTCAAAGGCTAATCCCAAACATCTTCCAGGAAAATATTAATTACAATATTTTTCTGTTTTTATTGGACATTTCTGAATTTGAAGTTAGTTCATTCTGTGTTGTGACATAATCCCTAACATAGCTCCGTCGATTAATACATTTAACATGAACATCCGTAAACTAATTAGATATTTGTAGGCGCGTTCCCTAATTAATACAAGATGTACTGGCGGATCAACTCTTATGGGCAATGTTACGTGTGCTTCACGGTTCCGCCGGAACCGCGACCAGGGCCACGACCCGCAGCACCTCAACACGAAAATACAAAAGATCAGTGTAACAAATACGACACTGGCTGATCTGATGAGCAAAAATGTTGCTTAAACGTAAGAGTAACAATAGAGGATGTCCGCTCCAGAGGTGGGTAGAGTAGCCAAACATTGTTCTCAAGTAAAAGTACTGTTACTTGACAATAATGAGACTCAAGCAAAAGTAAATAATAGTCCTCCCAGAAAATACTTGAGTAAAAAGTATACAGTGAAATAATTACTCAAGTAATGAGTAAATAGTGAGTAACTTAATTATTATTTTTTTTTAACCACAGCATGAACAACAAAAAAAAAAAAAAAAAAAGTGACTGTGCAAATTCTGATGTTGCAGTGTATGTGTGTCAAAACATCTGCCATTTACTGCACAGTGTTTTCTAAAGTTAGAAATTAGCTGAACTATCCACTTTTGGGCAGACAGCGCCAGACAAATACTACAATACATGAAAGCTGTTGTTTTTGTTTGTCTAAATGTAAACAAGAGTATCGCGCCGTTGTCTTCGTGGTAACGACGACCTTCCCAACATGGCCCCCGTGAAGGCACGACAATCAGACGGGCTGGCTTATCTAGTGTTAATACCTATGCCCACGAAGCCCAAGAGAAACTTTGTGAGGTCATGTGACTTTGTGTCGTTTGATTGGTGAACTAGCCTTAACCGTCACTTGCGCTTAAACTGGATTGGCACAAACAGCGCCCAATGCGTAAGTCGAAGTCGTAGTCTCGCACACAAAATAGTTGATAAATAAAAGTAGCGAGCGGCATTCAGATCATTGGAATGGAGTAAAAGTACTGTTACTTCTTAACAGGAGAAGCGGGGAAGTGTTTTTTTCTGGCCTTGTCAACTCCTGTGACAGGCGGAACCTCAGGCCAACGCGCTCCCATATTAGTCTGCCGCGGAGTAATCGTCAAAATTACATCTGTGTGTGGATGGTGGCTGTGTGGAATGGATCTTGCTGCCAGTGTTCAAGGAGTACGAAACAACCTATGACGTCAGCGATGGCGACCAAACCCGCTCCCTCCTTTTCAGGAAAAACTCATCGGATCTATAGGATTCACGTAAATGGTCTATTTTGAGTTCAAAACGGTGAATTTCGCCGAAAGGCGACTGATTTGCATGCATGATAAATTTGAGATACGAGCACTGTAAGGCGGCAGTGAACTCAACTTAATAACGAATAGCATCGGCATCACATTGTTAGAACTCTTAACGGATATTTGAACACAAACGGTGGACCAACACGTAGACAAATCATGTAACAGTACTCACAGGCATACATTCTTCATGCTATGTGAAGAACGACATTTAAGGTTTAAGTATTTTGGGAATTATGGTTTAAACTAATAGTGTTCCCCCACTATTTGTGAATAGCGAGAATAAGCAAGTAATTGACACTGCCCCAGAAAGCTTTATAATTACCTATTGATGCCACAAAGTGGTGGCAAAGCACTATTTTTTTTTGTTTTTTTTTTTAAATGAAGCTCCTCAATTTGCTTCAATGTAGTTCCTTGCCACCAAGAGGCCACAAAATGGCACCAATGCACTACTCTTATTGCTTTGGCCTTAGCACAAAAGCGGCAATTACAGACCTCAGTTACGTTTTTCTTGCCATTCCGTGTCCTCATTACTGTATTTTGAAATACGTCCTGCCTTTGTTACGGCTCTGATACTACTACCCAAGCCAGAAATTGTCCATGTCAGTACCAAGGCTTCCTCACCTGTCCTCCCTATCCCTGCGCTACAGTGGACCACCATGGGGGGTCCCTGCAGGTGTTCCGTCCACTGAGGTCCCAAAGCCTTGATCATATTCCACTGTTGTCTCTTCACGGCCGCCAGGAAGTCGATGAGAGTCACTGCCGAGGTTGGGACGCCGTAGTCGGGCCAGCTGAGGTACTGGAAGTGACTCAGTTGCCTCTGTTCACACGTCTGTTTTGAATCACAGGGACATCTTGGGAACATCTGTCACATCGCACTATACAAGCATGCACATGTTGAAAAGGTCTTCTTGCCTTACCTCAGTGTTGTGCAGCTCGAGGGTGGTGTGGTTGTAGTGGGTGTGGTGGTCCACCCTTTGACTCACCACCGCTATGTGGCCATAGACCTCCTGCCCACCTTCGTCCAGAGGCCAGTACTGTCCACACTTCTTTCGACTGCCCTCCTCTGTCCTGCAACCATGATGAACTTTACATACTTTTTCCAGAAACATTTGGTACCATCTTGAAGAGCTAACATACAGTGGTCCAACTTGGGAGTCAGATCAAAAATTGCCAGAAAAGTAAAAAACAAGAAATTACCTGGTAGTCATGACGACAACAAGCACATTTTGTTCCCAAACCATTCTCCAGAAGTCACCGTAGGTCTTTTCCAGTGGGCCTAC
The DNA here is from genome assembly GCF_024500275.1 of Phycodurus eques. Classification (NCBI taxonomy): domain Eukaryota; kingdom Metazoa; phylum Chordata; class Actinopteri; order Syngnathiformes; family Syngnathidae; genus Phycodurus; species Phycodurus eques. Next base: position 18,093,767 of record NC_084529.1, read on the forward strand.
ACAGAGTGACACAAGCGATACGGAAATCAATTCATGTAAATCAGCTCACTGGCTGGAGTTAGAAAATCGCAAAACAGTATCACATTGTCTTCTGAACCCTAATTAGTTGCAGTGACCAAATATTCACAATTATAATACAACTGGAGTACAACACAGGTCGATACTTGGCCCATAGGCATTTTCTGTAAATACACTAAGCAGTATTTAGAGGTTTTGCAGCTACGGTAATACACAGTTACACATGATGTATTATTATTTGTAGTGAGTGTTATTATGTTATTTAACAAATATTTTCATCAGGAATTTTACAAGTCAGACTCTCAACATAACATACTGGTTATCCATCCATTTTCTGAGCCGCTTCTCCTCACTAGGGTCGCGGGCGTGCTGGAGCCTAACCCAGCTATAATCGGGCAGGAGGCGGGGTACACCCTGAACTGGTTGCCAGCCAATCGCAGGGCACATACAAACAAACAACCAAGTTCACACCTACGGGCAATTTAGAGTTGTCAATCAACCTACCATGCATGTTTTTGGGATGTGGGAGGAAACCGGAGTGCCCGGAGAAAATCCACGCAGGCACGGCGAGAACATGCAAACTCCACACAGGCGGGGCCGGGGATTGAACCCCGCTCCTCAGAACTGTGAGGCAGACGCTCTAACCACATACCGGTTATGATTAATCTATACAAAACATATTTACACAAACTTCATGAATCCAATCCCCGAATGTAGAACTCAAATTGTAGATATTTAAAAAGACAACTCAATGTTTGCAATGATATATAGATGGAGTACATATCACTGGCTGGCATCAGGCCAAAACCTGTGTTGTGATGTCCAAATTTGGTCGATTTCATATTTTTTCACAAATCAATAATATGGGTCAGTCCCCACGTGGGTATGTTGTTTTTACAAACTATTGACCAATATAAAGTGTTGAAAATAGGTTGCTCTCTGACGATGTAGTATTTCTGTCTCCTGAAAAGTGTTGGTTTTGGAGACGCAAGTTTTTCCTGCCAGATGCCAGCAATATGTATTTTAACGCCACCATACCTTGAGTACCGATATATGCATTCTTCTGTTTATAGCCATCCATAAAGCTGGCGTTGATGTAGTCAGATCTCTGTCGGGACATTTAATCAATTAAGCACTTTAATGATATTGTAGATCTCACGTGGGCAAATGCCAAACCTCGTTCCTTCTGGGTTTCAGGTGGACTCTTGTTTGATCAAGGCACAGAACGTCTCCATATCGATTCCTTTCCAGATTGTAGACTGCTCTATAGGGAAAAAATAAATTGAAAAAAATCACTGTCGACTCCAACGTTCAAACACTGTTTTCTCGGGGACAAACTGAGTCACAAATCAATATTTTAATGTGCTTACTGTGCACTATGGAAGGTTCCTGGCGGAGTTTCTTTCCGGAGCTCCTCGTACTCCAGGTGGATGCCGGAGCGTTGAAGCCTGCCGAGGTGAGTCAGCAGCTCCTGTGGGCGCATTGATTCGGGTCCTGGGACGTGAATGGAAGAGTCCTCCAGGGGGATGCCCACCAACTCATCCACGGGGTCCACGCGACCGTTCTGGCCCGCCAGAAGCTGCTGGTTCCAGCTGAAGGCGTCCAGGGGAAGCAGGCCACCAAGGTGCTGGGGCAGGCAGTCCCTTGGGAGATGCTGCCGCAGTTCGGCCATCTTTACCATCTGGACCTGGAGGTACGTTTGAAGAGCAAGTCACGTCTTAAGCAAAGGACAAAAGATGGTCCTGTTTTTATTCAAATAGTGGCCCCGTGCATACCACTTAGTCATCGCTATCCACTTTTGATAAAACAAATACGTTGTGTAAAGCCTTTCACACGTGCCATCAAAAATAAATATTTCAAAATTGTCAAAATTTACTGTGAATTATTTCTGTATTTCCACTACTTACTTGAATCGATATACATATATAAATATCGAATCAAAACCTAAATAAATGATACCGTATCGAATTGCTACCGAAAGAATCGAAATCCAATCGAATCGTGAAGCTCTCAACAATGCCTACCCCTAGAGTTGACTGCTAAAAATATTTTTTCACCTCACTCGACCAGCGGTGTATCTTAAGTTTGTTTGTAAGTGGATTTTTTTGCTCGTAACACGAAAAACATGTAAGTTGGGACACTCAAATCAAGGTACCATTGTATAATAATATACCGGCAACATTGTTTAACATTATTCCCAAAAATTCCTCCGCCGAAGGTCTGGTACACACAAAGATTTTTCCACTCTTAACCCTCCTGTTATGTTGTGGGTCAAACTGACCCATTTTAAAGTTTACATTAAATCTAGAAATAATATTATTCTACTAGTGTCATTTTTGTTCTTCTTTTTATTACATCCATATTCAATAGAGCTAGTCCTCATTTGAGTAACAGGTGAGCTGGAGCCTAGCCCAGCTTACTTTGGGCGAGAAGCAGGGTAAACCCTGGACTGGTCGCTAGTCAAGAGGAAGCTGAAGTAGCCAGAGAAAAGCCAAACAAGCATGAGCACAGAGGGCTAAAGGGCGTGGAAACAGGATTTTCCAATCTTCTCAAAATAAAAAATAGCTTCACTAAATATTGACTGAAAAGTGATTAATGGCATTGCTATGTGTTCATTTTGCTTTCTTTGCTATTTAATTATCTATTTATGTATGTATTTTGATGAATAAACATGCAGCAGTGGGACCCATGAACATAGTTGCGGTTACCCAAAGTAACAAACATAACAGGAGGGTTAAAATATTTTTTTTTATCTGCTACATATCCCCACACAAAAAACAGACATGCAAACACCAAAGGCATGAAAAAGGTGACAGACCCCAAAAATTTTGGGGGGATTTTAACATAAGCAATCTGGAAGATTTCAAGCAGAAAAACATTTATTTACACCGCTCAAGTACATGTTGATGTACATATTTAAGATTAAAATTAAATTTGCGGCGTCACAGTGGACAAATGACTCAATTTTTATTTTTTTTTAACTGCAAGGTGTTTTCTCAAGTTATAAGTGGGCTGAAATATCCATGTTTGGGTAGATAGTGCCAGACAAATACTACAATATATGAAAGCTATTGTTTTTGTTCGTCTAAATGTAAACATGAGTAGCGCGCCATTGCCTTCATGGTAACAACAACATTCCTAAAATGGCCGCCACATAGGCACGACAATCAGCCGGGCTGGTTTATCTAGTTTTAATACCTATGCCCGGGAAGCCCAATAGACGACGTCGTGCGAGGTCATGTAAAGTTTCATTGGTGAACTAGACTTAAACGTCACTAGTGCTTAAACTGGATTGGCCAAACAGCGCCAAATGCGGAAGTCTCGCGCACAAAATAGTTAAGCAATAATTTCTAAAGTAGCGAGCAGCATTTAAATAAGCAATAATTGATAAATAAAAGTAGCGAGCGACATTTAGATAATTGAAACAGAGTAAAAGTACCGTTACTTCTTAACAGCTGAAGCGGCGGAAGTGTTTTTTCTGGTGTCGTCAACTCCTTTGACTCCAAAGCAGGGCCTGAGGGCACAGGCGGAACCTCAGGCCGATGCGCTTTCGCATATTAGTCCGCCGCGGAGTAACATTCAGAAATTACATCTGTGTGTGGATGTGTGGAATGGATCTAGCTGCCAGTGTTCAATGAGTACGAAACAGCCTATGATGACGACAGCGACGGCGACCTGCGAAACACTTCCGGTTACGTACCTGTTTCCTGAGTGTTACCGAAGGTTGCCAGAGCAGAGAGCCTTGTAAGATGGCGATGTTCTCAAAAAACAACTTGCTTTGGAAAATACGACGTTGGTAAGACATTTTTGTTTTCATATACGGTCGCCTCCGTATTCGTCAGTCTCGGCTGCTTCTTTGATTGGCTACATTCTGTTCCACGTGACCATTCTCGGCATCATGACTCGGGAGAAGTTAGCATTCCCCACTCACATGAAAAGTTTTGATAATAAATATTGAACACATTCATTATTTAAGATTGTCGGCTCCGACCTGTTTCAGACCCTGAAATGGGGACAAATCAACTCTTAACACATCAGACCTAAGGACAATCTTATAGGATAATCTTATGAGACATAAGATTGAGGGTTAGGGTTTAAAAAAAAAAAAAAAAAAAAAAAAACATCTCTGACCACTAGTCAGTCTAAACACGAACTGGGGTACAAAACCAGAAGCTTTCCCGTTGCTTACCCTCTCACGAAGTTTCTCCTTCAGTAGCAGGCTGAGCAGGTTGTAGGGTACCCGAAACCACACCGGGGCTCCAACAATCAACACCTTCTTCAGCCTGGCAGGGAACGCCCCCTGTTAAGGATAAAGACAGCAAATGGTTTGGGCACTTGGACCTGCGGTGTAAATCCTGACTTAGATGTTGAAACCAGGTCACGTTGTATTGTACTTTTATCATACGTGTTCTGTTTAAAGGGAACAATAAACGGGTCAACCTTCAGTAAGTTGAGGATCTTCTTGCTCAGGTCCAGCTCAAAGTTTGTGTAGTTGGAACCGGCCATGTCGTATATGAACACCAAGCCATTCCTCTGGGTCTCAAAGCTGTGGATGACAAATACGCTTAGAACACAACGACTAATACACCAAACCCAATGGGAAGTAGCCTTATGGCAGTGGTAGGCCTTCCCCCCCCCCTTTCTATGTTTACAACCTAAATTCTAATATTTCTTCTATGAATTTACAGTCCATTTTCTTCATTTCATAAGATTTCTTTTGCTTTACACTGCTTCCAGTACGTTCATGTGGATGTTAAATTTTGTGTCCAATCAGACTTCAGCCTCCGTGTGTTACCATGTCAATCTAAGCTGCCCAGGGGTAGTGCTAGCCGATGTAATTAAAAAAAAAAAATTAGTAATGGGACTTTTCCTTTAACCAGTCGAATTTCATATTAGCCAAATAGTGTCACCATTGTTCCACCCTGATAGGTTGCTCACAACTTGCTGCAGGAAAGTTTGTAGAGCAAAATACATAAATAAATTTAATAATCTGCATCTCTGGTGAGCATGATTTAATTAAAATGTTTGTTTTTGTCATGTTATCAGATAAATATTGATTCTGTACTGCTTCATGTGAGGTACATGATACAGTTGCATGCTTTTATTGTGTGTTTTAAAAAAATATATATATATTTCCATTGATGGTTTTTACAATAACAATGTGATGGGTAGGAATCAATAAGTGGCTTCAAGTCCCCACTGAAGGTCCAGGTGTAAAATGCATGGCCCGCCACTGCTTTTTGGGAAGCTCACCTCTCCACTGCGCGATCCAGGAGGTAGAAGAGTGCCTGCAGAACGACGTGGTTGCCCGTCTTGTTTGGGTGATGAAGTTTGGCAGTGTACAAGGCGATGGAGGCTCCCGATGGATCCCGTGCACTCTGGAACACAAATATTTATTTATGTTTTTAAATCAAGTTTTCAGGTTATCTACACCCTACTGCCAAAACAGGAAAATTGTCCTTGTATTTATGTTTGTCAATGATGAGCCCCTTTTCCCCCACACTTCCTGATTGAAGTGCAATCCAAATGCAACAATTTATAAATTAACCACATGGGGGCAATCGAGTTCACCGGCTGGAATCTTTTTTGCCAGTAGCAGGAGGAGCAACTCATGTGATTCAGTAAATGACGTTGGGGAGGAAGACAATTTAACAGCACCCAATACAGGAACAAGGCTAAAAATACTGCAGTCAGGATATGAACAAAATTTGCAGCATCCATGTCAATCGGCCGCATCAGGAGGGAAGGACAGCGGGAAGCGCAAATCTTTTACGAGTAGGATTTGCTTGACAAAAGGCTAAATATATCTAAACGTGGAACTTCCAGTTGGCTTGTAAACATTTTATTCATGATTAGAACATGTCCCTGCTTGTAAAAGTTATGCATTCATATCTTAAATATGCCAAATGGAGTACTAATTAAATACAAATACAATATTGCTACAAATAGCACCAAAGAGGCACTTCTTTAATCAACTCCAGAGTTTGTAGGAGTGGTGGAGGCCTTTTTTGTGCAAAGGCATTTTCGGAATACAGTGGAAAAAAAATAAGAGTAAATGACACCCCCACTCTAAATATTTAACATTCACTGCCACTGACGGCTTTAGAAGTCAAATATCTTAACTGGGAAGGCTGGCAGTGAATGAGTTTTAATTTCCTATATTAAAAGTTCAAACCGTAAGTATACGACAAACTATGATCCCACAACACTAACATCATTTCAAACTCATTTTATGACATTACCCTGAAAAATAAAATCTCTTACAGATAATTTCAGCAAATACATATACATGTAGCAAAAATTCTCCGTGACATCCGCGAACAACCCAGGCTAAACTTCTCAAAGCTCGACATACAACCCCAATTACAATGAAGGTAGGACGTTGTGTTAAACATAAATAAAAACAGACTACAAGGATTTGCAAATCATGTTCAACCTATATTGAATTAAATACACTACAAATATTATATTTAATGTTCAAACTCATAAACCTTATTGTATTTAGCAAATAATCATTAACTTAGAATTTTATGGCTGCAACACGTTCCAAAAATGCTGGGACAGGTGGCAAAAAAGACTGAGAAACTTGAGGAATGCTCATCAAACACCTGTTTGGAACATTCCACAGGTGAACAGGCTACTTGGGAACAGGTGGGCTCCATGATTGGGTATAAAAGGAGCTTCCCTGAATTGCTCAGTCATTCACAAGCAAAGATGGGGCGAGGTTCACCTCTTTGTGAACAAGTGCGTGAGAAAATAGTCCAACAGTTTAAGGACAATGTTCCTCAATGTACAATTGCAAGGAATTTAGGGTTTTCATCATTTATGGTCCATAATATCAAAAGGTTCAGAGAATCTGGAGAAATCACTGCCTGGATGCGGCAAAGCCGAAAACCAACATTGAATGCCCGTGACCTTCGATACCACATTCTGCACGCGTTACACTGCATCAAAAACCGACATCAATGTGTAAAGGATATCACCACATGGGCTCAGGAACACTTTAGAAAACCAATGTCAGTAAATCCAGTTCAGCGCTACATCCGTAAGTCCAACTTGAAACTCTACTATGCAAAGCAAAAGTCATTTATCAACAACACCCAGAAACACCGCCGGGTTCTCTGGGCCCGAGCTCATCTAAGATGGACTGATGCAAAGTGGAAAAGTGTTCTGTTGTCCGACGAGTCCAGATTTCAAATTGTTTTTGGAAATTGTGGACGTCCTGTCCTCCGAGCCAAAGAGAAAAAGAACCATCCGAACTGTTATGGACGCAAAGTTCAAAAGCCAGCATCTTTGATGGTATGGGGCTGTGTTAGTGCCAATGGCATGGGTAACTTACACATCTGTGAAGGCACCATTAATGCTGAAAGGTACATACGGGTTTTGGAGAAACATGCTGCCATCCAAGCAACGGCTTTTTCATGGACGCCCCTGCTTATTTCAGTAAGACAATGCCAAACCACATTCTGCACGTGTTACAACAGCGTGGCTGCGTAGTAAAAGAGTGCGGGTACTAGACTGGCCTGCCTTCGAGTCCAGACCTGTCTCCCATTGAAAATGTGTGGCGCATTATGAAGCATAAAATACGACAACGGAGACCCCGGACTGTTGAACAGCTGAACCTGTACATCAAGCAAGAATGGGAAAGAATTCCACCTACAAAGCTTCAACAATTAGTGTCCCCGGTTCCCAAATGTTTCTTGAATGTTGGTAAAAGAAAAGGTGATGTAACACAGTGGTAAACATGACCCTGTTCCAGCTTTTTTGGAATGTGTTGCAGCCATAAAATTCTAAGTGAATGATTATTTGCTAAAAACAATACAGTTTATCAGTTTGAACATTAAATATCTTGTCTTTGTAGTGTATTCAATTAAATATAGGTTTAACATGATTTGCAAATCATTGTATTCTGTTTTTATTTATGTTTAACACAACGTCCCAACTTCATTGGAATTGGGGTTCTACAAATAGTCTCTCAGTCGCGATGCATCACTTCAATATACAATGAGTGCATCCACTTACATATTTTACGAGCTCAGTTAAAGAATTAATTGAACTTGTAAGTGAAGGTACCATTGTACGTCCTTGACACCAATTACTACTTTTCCATTAGCCAGGACTTTGGCACCATATTGTGCATCTTGGGCCATTACAGAGAGCTTAAAAAAAATACGTCTTCCATCGACTAGGTGAGGATAGAGTTCTACAGAAAGAAACGGGATATGTGAATTAAAAAATAGTGAAACGCAAACAAGCGGGTTTTACTGTGATATTAATGACCATCAGCATCTGTGTGAAACATGGGTTCCAGAAGCGGAAACAAGGTTCCGGGTGGAATTTCTCTCTTTTTTTTTCTTCCCCCTGCTCCCGGCAGAGCTTCAAGGCAGGAATTTTGTGTTGACCTATTTTTGAAGACATAGCCGACTTATTAAATGTTTTCCCCCCACCCCTAATTAAGATACTGTAATTCTTTAATAATCCCCCCAGTGGGGAAACTCCGGTGTTAGAGCAGCACACAACAGCTTGTTTAAAAAATAAATAAATAGAATAATGAACGTATCTGTGTTTAAGCATTTCGGCAGGTGCTGCTGTTTTGGCTAGGGACCAAGTTCAAATGGGTTAACTCTTTAATGTTCGTGTGTGAACAACAGCACATGAACTGAGGAGAACTTCACCAGCACTGTGAACTTTCCACTGAGCAGCTCGGAACGCAGAGGTTCTTCCTGAGGTTGAAGTCTGACGATTCCTTCTTTGAGACGCGTTTCCTGGAGAGACCGGCAAGCGGAGTCAGTTTACAAACGACGCAATGCGACTACACAAGAGAGCCACAAAAAATGGCAACCTTCCCTACCCTGTAGCTGTGGAACAGCTCGATGGCTCTGAGAACGTCGAACTTGCGGGCCATGAGGAACTTGACAGCCAATTCTCTGGAGAGCGGCGAGACTCCATGCTGATTGGTCCACTGGGTGATTTCCTCCAGGAACTGCCTGGTGGCCTGAAAGGAATACCACAAACGTCACAATCACAAGAACCTGCAAAACTGCCATAACTGAATAGCCAGCATTTATCCACCATTTTCACAGAGCCCGGTGAAGTGGGATATTCGGATGCATTTAAAAAATAAATAAACAAATAAATAAAATGCAGCGGCAAGGTGGCCGACTGGTTAGAGCGTCAGCCTCACAGTTCTGAGGACTGGGGTTTCTCCCCGTGCCTGCGTGGGTTTTTTCCGGACACTCCGGTTTCCTCCCAAATCCCAAAAACATGCATGAATTGGAGACTCTAAAATTGCCCGTAGGTGTGAATGTGAGTGCGAATGGTTGTTTGTTTGTATGTGCCCTGCGATTGGCTGGCAACCAGTTCAGGGTGTACCCCGCCTCCTGCCCGATGATAGCTGGGATAGGCTCCAGCACGCCCGTGACCCTAGTGAGGAGAAGCAGCTCAGAAAATGGATGGATGGAATGAAATGCAGTGAACCCCCACTATTTGCGAGGGATAGGGACCCGAGCAGCGAAAATCTGCAAATAATTGACACTGGCATTTCAATGCCACAATATGGCAGCAAAGCACTTAAAACGTTACAGATCATAAAGCATCAATGCCATGTCTCTAGAATGTACACAATCCTGAACTCTTGTTACATAAATGACTCAATTACTCAACAAACAAACCACCTTCACATGAGGTTCATCAATAGCATTAGCTGACATACTAGCCTGGATGACACACTAGCACAAACTGTTGTGACAAATGGGCAAAAAAATGCACTCTAGCATTTTACACAATTGTTTCATTTAACATTTCACAACCATTTAGGAGTGAGCTGTTCCCTCCCCCTCCATCATCATCATCATCATCATCATCAGAAACCAAAGCGTGCTGCTGCAGCTTTTAAATGAGCTTCCGCCAGCTGTGTCAGGAGATGCTAATGAGCTTCTTGTGGAATCTGGCAGCAACCACAGAAAAGAAACCAAGGGAGCAGAAAAAAAAAAGCCTCTGATGGTTTACAAGAAATCTCTCCTCGAGCTATTTCCGCAAACTGCAAAATTTGAAAAAAAATCCATTGAATCACTGACTGCTAAACAAAAAAGATTACACAGGTGTTTTGTTGCTGTATAACACATTACTGTGCACACCCACCTTTCAGCAGTCACATAATGATGCAACAGACTGTAAAAGTGTGCCATCAAAAATTTCATTTAATGAGTCCGATGGATGGATAGTCCGAAAATGATTTATTCTGGGATCGTAGTTTGTGGTACATTTACTTGATTAAACTCTTAATATAGGTAATTATGAAAACAAAGGGGGATGTCAATTGTATTTATTTTTCTACAGCAATTTATCAAACAAGACCATTGTCAATACAAAGTAACTCCAATCGGCTAATCGGGATTTAAAAGGCTTCCCCTAAACAACAAGACAAGTATTTAGCTAGCAGTCTCATGGGGGAGGGCTTCCTGTGCTCCCCTCTCTTAGTCTTTGCCATCTCAGCACCCCACAACAACGCCACCTTCTGCTTTTTGTGGTCAGGCGGGACGAGCGAGCATGGAGACGTTTGGGCGGGTGGGGATCCAGGAAGTCCACTTATGGGATTCTTTTTAAGAGTACAAGACGCTCAGTGAGGGGCGGTGGGGCCGGAACACAGGATGCCACTGTGTCTGCTCTCCTCTCGTCTCCCTCTCGAGGAAAGACGACAAGACATGAAGCTTCCGCTCTATTCTCAGACCTTAACATGCACCACATGAGGTACCCGTGCACCTGACACTCAGATCCACAGGACGCGCTATTAGATACACTTAAACACCAACTTCCCAACTGTTGCCATCCTAAAACCTTGAACGACATAATCAAGGGAAACATTCAGATTCCCCAAATTCACAAATGTTCCAAAATAAAATTCCTAAATTAAGAGATTTTACATTTTCCCCTCCTTCTTCCACATTACTTTACAGATTCAAACCACTCCACCTTCAAAATGTTGATCAGATTCAGAAATATTGAGAGTTATTCCTATTCCTACATTTCCTATTCCTAAATTAAGAATATTATACAAACTGTATGTACCTCCTCCTTAAAAAGTTCTCACTTTCCACAGAATTTCTGTTCATTTTCAGCTTTTCATCATTCATATGCAATTTTGACAGAAATTGCATTCTCCAGTTAAAGTAAATATTTGTATGAAACACTTTAAGGCCATGAATATAAAAAAAAACAATACAAAATAGTAAGTGCAGCAGTAATAAACTTGTTTATCGCATGCTTTTAGTAGGGATGAAGGATTAATAGATTATCGATTAATTTATTTATTAAGATATTGTTTTAGCGGTTTCTGTAGTTCAAAGAGAGGAGCTAGCTGACAAAAGCACACTCAATGTTGCTAAATCAGAAACCGTTCTGACACCTCTAGCAACAATTTTCCAAAACAGCGACTACCACCTTTAATTCCTGCTAAGGATCAGTCATTTTCACATTTTGTTCTGTATGACGAGAAAGGAGCCCGGTTGGAGGCAATCACGCACTTAACATTTCCAAAGCTATGGTGCCCATTTATAACCTGCAAAGGTGGTGATTTGTTGACGCCAGAAACTTTTGACCATAGGTCATAAGAGAAAAGAGAGAGATGGAAGGTGTGCATTGTTATCTTCAACAGACATACGGACCTGGCAAGCCATACAGTTTGACGGCTCATTTTATGACGTTAAATTGTTGAATTTTAAAACAATATCTGTGCTAAACATGGTTCATTTTCAAAGTTGTATCACAACAATAACAATCTCACTGGACTGAAGTAGGACACTCCCAGAGACTTTTCTGCTTTAAACGAGTCCTCTTACTTCATGGTAACTTCTAGTGGGTGTTTTTCTTCTCTTCTGACTTTCTTCTTTTCGTCTTACAACCGTCCTTCTTTCATGAACAAAAAAACTGATGCACAGTTAATCCTTAATGCTGCCTAAAATGACATCCAGTGAGATGCACTGACATTCCCCATTACTTAAAGTTTCATGTCAAAAAGGCATATATTTCCCCCGTTGTAGTTTAAAAGGGTATTAGAAACCACCTTTCGGCCAGGGAACTCGTGCATATTCACAGTTCGGCATGAGCAGATTTTTGGGGGGAACATATCCTTTATTATTTGTGCATTGGCAGTAAAGAAAAGAAGATTACTGTTAGTAAATACCTGGAGTCACTCTCTTTAAAAACCAAATAACTAACTCCGAAACATTGGTGTACGGATAGATTCCGGCCTGACTTGCAAGAGTCATATCAAATCAATTACTAAAACAGCCTTCTAACAGCTGAAGAACATATCCAAAGTGAAGGCTTGCATGTGCCAAGCAGACCAGGGGCCTCATGTACAAAAGGTGCATACGCACAAAAACGTGGCATCTGTTCTTTTTCACGGCAAAGTTCAGACGTATCAAGAGTGACATGACCGTGGAAATGTGCGGTGCCTCATGCCAACTGCATGGCTGGCGTACGCACATTTCTGGAGCTTTTGGTGCTTTGGCGACACTTAAGAGGTGATGCTGGGAAACAGTTATCATAAATCTGCACATCAGAGAGACATGAACAATTAGCACTGATGAACAATTAATGCCCGGCAACATTTAATTTCAACAATATAATTGAGGCAAGGACTCAGAATTCATTTGTTAACCAGTGTATGTAATGAACCACTGATATTTGTGAGGACACCTATTAATTGATCAAGGCGATCATTTATGCCGGCTATTGCCCTCACAATCGCTTTGTGACTCCAGCACATGCACTGAAAAAAATAAGTCATTTGAATTTACTTAATTTGAACATGTACATCGTTTGCACATGATTAAAATGTGTCTAAAATGACATAATTTACCCCTCTTCTCCGAAAAAAAAAAAAATATATATTTTTTTCCAGTGTGCGTGTCCACTCCTGTGTATTAAAATAATAAATTGAGTAACCAAAAAAAGAATCAAAGTTTTTGATTTCCTCTTTGATATGGTGATGTGCTTCTATTTGAATTCAAAAGATTTATTACAAATACCCAACGAGTTGAGGGTGTACCCCGCCTCCTGCCCGATGATAGCTGGGAAAGGCTCCAGCACGCCCGCGACCCTAGTGAGGAGAAGCGGCTCAGAAAATGGATGGATGGATATTACAAATACCACACATACAACATTTACGCATGAACCTTTATCTCACAGGGCTGAGTGTAGGTTACTGTATGAACACATTTGTTATGAGTTATAAAAATACATGGTATTAACCTTGTGGGGTGATCATAGTCAGCCACATGTGCTCCCAGCATCCCTGAGAGAGAAGTCACCCATGATCGCAGCGACTCTCTCCTCGAACGGGGTGAGGCCCTCTGCGCCGGTTCTTCCGCCTTTTTTTGGCCACACATTGGCGGTGGGCAGCTCTCCTCCGCTTCATATCCACCTTAATGTCGTCTGACCACTACTTTGTATTGATAATGGTCTTTTTTAGTTGAGCGTGTGTGCGCTATTCTGTCTCCACAGCATTGACAGCCGCACACACATTTTTCATATTCAGAATGAATCCCCTCCCCCTCCCCCTCTCCACCCTCACTAGCTGTTTGGTCACACAGAGCAGGGCACGGCCAAGTTTCAGCCACGTTTTACATTCTCGATCCTAAAAATCTGTCAAAATGTCCAGGAGGAAGCTTACGTCATTATTTCAGAGCCGGGGGTATAACAACATTATTGATAGGCTTAAGTCAAGTTCAGCCTCATAGATCCTGACGCCAAAGACAACTTCCTGTCAGGTACGCTCCATGACTCTGAGGTTGGCTTCCCCCGTTTCCCCACAGGCTCTGACCCAAACTTCCTGGAGGAGACGCTCTTGTTTGGTTTCACTGGAGGGGGGCTGGTGGGATCAAATCCACGGATCCATTCTGGTGTGGTGTTGGCGCGCGAACAGCGGAGGAGTCACTTATTTGTTTCCTTGAGGATGCATAAATATTTACCTGATTGCAGCAGATGTTTCCCCTCAACGTTCCGCTGTTTAGACTAAAGTTTCCACGGTGAAAGATCAAGCAAAACCACACACTTTGGTTTGGACGACGTTTGGAAGAACGATTCTTGGGGGGGTGGGGGTGGGGGGGGGATATGTAACACCCGAGCACCGACGTTATATAATTATCTGATTGCGGAACGCTGTGTCACTGTGTGGAAGTGCACACAGTTGCGTCAATATCCTGTATGACTGTGTTCTCTGTAAAAGGCAAAGGCGGATCAATTCCAGGTCTTCTATTACAGATGTGATGCTGTCATTTTGTTGAATCTTTACGTGAAGGAGTCCAAAAGTTCAATCCTAGCACTAGTCGGGGCTGGAAGAGTGATCTCTGTTTGCAAGTCTGTGATTCATAAACCTGCCCTGGCAATTTCCCGCCTTCAGGGGTAATATCAGAGCTGTAACAGAGTCAGGATGGGGCCTGTTTTTTTTAATAGTATTCCGCAATGCCGAGATCTTGGTGTGACATTTAACACCAAACACTAATTTCTCACGCCCTGTTGTGTCATCTATATTGTGGTCCGACAACTATTTCATACTGTACGTCATATCAGACGCTAGCGTCACCTAATTAACAGATTACAGGGTGCGGTATCAGCTGTTTGATCACAATAATAACCAGCTTCACTGGGTTCTGTGTACAAGGCAAACAGTAGATAAATGTTTCATCTATTTGTTACAAGCCCTGACGTGGCAATTTCCACCTTTGTTGGTACTTTCAGAACCCTAACGCTGCCAGTGTAAAGAAAGTCCACAGTTCAACACCCCTACACTCACTTTTCCCACCCCGTTTTTTTAAAGCAACTTTTCGCACATCACACCATACACTGGCATCTGTCACTGTCCTCAAAGTATCTTGTTGTAAAATGCTCCGTGTAAAAGGCACAGGTAGCTAAATGCCATCTTTTTTATTATGACATCTGATGCTATGGCATATAGTATCTGATGACATTTTTGCGTGATCTCTGCGTGTAAAAACATCCATCCATTTTCTATAGCGCTTCTCATTTGGGTGGCAGGGTACACATCCTGTACTGGTCGCCAACCAATCGCAGGGCTGTAATCTGTAATCCCCAGTCGCATTTTTTTTTAAACAATTGTTTTTTATGGGTTTTTACAGTATACTAGCTGTATTGCCCTCACATGTGGGAAAGGAGAGCCACTGTCGCCGAAGCACTTTTCTGCCGTTTATTGCACGCTGGAATAACAGTACAACAATATGCAGAACTTGCTGTCAACCACAGTTCACACCCAGACTCTCACATGCCACCTCACTGGGTCCCGCTTCTTAAAGGCACATGCATGTACACATACACTAACATATAGTGTTTTTTATTACGGGGGTGATGGTTCATTCACTACATTGATGTATCGATTTATGTTCATATAATCCAACTGCATCAATCCATCAATGTTTGGCAAATTGGCCTTTCAGGTGAAATATCTATTTAAAATCGTTTTAAAAAGTAATCAATTGATTGTAACGATACTAGGAAGTAATGCTATGGATTTACGCATGACAGACTTTATATGGAGGCATGTGTGACTCGCCTCGATGCGTGTTGAAGCTTTTCAAGATGGCAATCTTAGTTTAGCTCGCTAGCTGCTAACATAGTGATGCGTTTGTGATAAACACATCGCTAAGCAGAGATCAAGTGTTAGTGTCAAGTATTGTGATTATCATGTGAAAATGCTAAGAGCGTTGTTGAATGCTGAGCAAGTACGGCCGTGGAAGAAATATTTGTAGCTTTTCACAGAACTATCGCATAGTGCGAGGAAGAACTTTGTCGGACAAAAGAGGAGAACGAGGGACAACGTCAGCTAATTTCACATTTTATACCTATGCCATCATCTAGAGGTGATGAAAAAGTTGTACACTTTCATTCCAAAATGTCACCGACACCTAGAGGTTATAAGAAAGATGTATACTTTCATTCTAATGTGCCACCGCCACCTAGTGGTTATGAAAAAGGTGTAGTTTAAACTTTCCTTCCAATATGACAGGGGTACGTATGACTGCATAAATTTACATACCCTGGCAGAATTTGTGAAATCTTTTATTTAATTTTTTAATTTTTCTTTTTATTTTATTATTATTTTTTTTAAATATGACTGATGACTGAAGAACAACCAACTATCTCTTTATGGTTATGTTTTGTTTAATGATAATGCTTTTATGAAATGCTTGACAGTTTAATTTTAATCCCATTAAAATAAAATTAAATGTGTTTCGCCTGGTCCTTCATGTTTTCTTTAAAGAATTGTACCCATCTTACAAATTCTGCCTGTTTTGAACAGGGATTCTCAAACTTTTTGGGTCCAGCCAGGGACCCCTTAAGAGTGGAGACATTTTTCCAAGGACGCCCTTATAATTCTAACATCTGTTTTTGAGGGGGTAAAAAATGGCCGAACCAGTAAAATCATGCGTTTTATAACCTGAATAATTAGTGAATTAATCAAGAAAACTGTATCCATGAAATAGACCCAAAGCATGATGGGAACCAGCTACGCAGCATCATGAGGACACTTTCCCCCCCTGCGGGCATGAACAGGACCATAAAAAATCATTTGCGTTTGTTGTGTCTGGTAATACGGCTGCAAAATAGTCAAATAGTGGCTGAGGCTCGCTTCCATTTGGGATGAGGCGGTCGATGCCCAAAAACAGGAAGTCGATAACATCACTCTAGGAGCTCTCTTCCCACTTTCTCTGCTTCCTGGGAGCACATACAACACACACACACACACACACACACAAAAGCATATGATAGACACACACATGCACTCTGCAACTAAGCCCCCCCTCATGAAGAGTCTCGTGGAAATGCTTTTAACAGCTGCCTGAATGAAGTTCCGCTACACGTGGGTGTGTGCATGTGTGTTCCCACGAGACACACACACACACACACACACACACACACACACACACACACACACCACAACAGCCTCCCCCATCCCCCAAGGCTGTGGATGTCATAGCTTTTAAAGTTCAACGCATTTGCATCTAATCTTTAAGAACTATTTCTTCAGCTGCAATTTGTATTTAACTTATGTGCATCCATCCATTTTCTCTCCCGATTGTCCTTATCAGGGTCACAGGTGTGCCGGCGCCTATCCCAGCTGACTTCAGAGCTGGTCGCCAGCCAATTTCAGGGCACATATAGATAAAAATATTCACACTCATTATTGCACCTACAAACAATTTAGACTACAATTAACCCAAGAAGCACGCCTTTGGAATGTGGGAGGAGGAAGCCGGATTACTTGATAACTTTTTCTTTTTCTTTTTATTAAATTTAAGTGCAGTGTTAATGTTATACTGCATAACGACAAAGTGGGTTCCAGTCATATTAAATATACTGTACATTTCAGGAATAAAACCTCTGTCATGTTTTTGAAGACCTACCTATGCTCCTCTATTTTAATGTTGAATGAATTGCACACAAAGTCATATAACTGAGCCAATGCCAATGCGACTAGCGTGTAACTTAAGGCGACATACTAGAAAACCATCTGCTTCTTCCTTTACATCTGCCGTGTTTAGTTGTTTAACTTTATTTTAGTTTTATTAGACTCAAAAATTATAAAGTGGTTATACTTCGGTTTCCGTCTTTCTTCCACCTGTAATTGCTGCATTTCACAGGGTGTTTGCTTGGTCGTTTCTTAAGTGTTATTCTTCTCAACTAATTGTTCGCTGTAAATTCGGCAACCATAATTATTTTGTACTTGTAACTCGACACTGCAAAAGATGATCAAAATATTAGGAACAGTCCTCACTATGAGGGACTGACGTTCTACAACTCCACCAATAAACAGATTGTTGAAAGGATAACTAAAAAATGTGCATTATTATCCTTGAAATAACTATAAATGGCATACAATGTATAAAATAAGGTACTCAGCTGCGATAGGCTCCAACTCACCTGTGACCTTGAGGGCAAGCGCTATGGAAAATGAAGGAATTCTATGCTCCATATTGTGAACCAATCAAGCTTGTGAATCAAAACATTTGTCTTCCTGTGTTCTCTCCAACAGTCATTGAACTCGGGCACATATTTTACATGAGAAAAAAAAATAAATTATAAAAAAAAATCACAGCACACATTCATACAAAAATGTCACACAAATTATATATAGTATATTTAATTAATCATGATGTGTGGTGGTCGTGAAGAGCACACACACGGAAATATTTATGCCTGTCACTTTTCCATCACTAGCACAGTTAAAAATGGTAAATGGAGTGCACTTCTACTGTATAGCGCAGTTAAGTGAAACTTACCTGATGATCTCTCATTACATACTAATGTGCCACAAAGCAGTGGTTGGGTCTAGGTGTACCCAATGTTTTGGCCAGTGAGTACATTTCCCCGTCTCCCATGCAAATTAATAATAATATTATATTATTATTATTATCAAATAAAGCATGAATGTTATTCTTAGCTTCTAAACCAGGGGTGTCCAAACTACAGTTCAGGGACCATTTGTGGCCTGGTGTCTAGTTTTTTTGTGGACCTCAGCATATAGAAAAAAATAATTTGACACAGCCTGCAACATTGGGGAAAAAAAAAAAAAGGCAGAGGTTTCTTCTACTTTCTGCTCTGTGTCAAAGTTTGATTAGTTAACATGTCACATTAATTGGTCATCTTACAAAAGCTTGCTCTTATTTTGGTTCTAAATGTGGAGCTCTGCTCGGCGACGCGGCGAATCTATTCTAGTGGGATGCAGGGCTGGGGGCCAACCCCAAATCCTAAAATATCCCCCATATCATTTTGTCTTATCTCGTTTAACAGAATGCTGTGACGTAGCAGGGTGTAGTACCCCCACCTCTCGCCCTATATCAACTGGGATGGGCTCCAACTCACCCAAATGAGAAAATAAAAATTACTATAGAAAATACAAATAGATGCATGGATGTTTTCCTATCTGTCATATGACCTCCGTGAGCAATGCAAAACTTATCAAATTAATATAAATGTAGTTTGCTCGCAAAAAAAAAAAATGTTGCTTAGTTTCTACAACGCATTAATGATGCGTTTAAGGACCACCCCAAAAATAAGGGAGAAAACAGGAGTCTTAAAAACACGATTCTTTCATTGCAACCCGCACATTTTCCCATAGGTGGTCGTGCCCTCCACCCACTCGAGGGGGATTCGAGCGGGTAATTCACACCCGTGGAGAGTGACAGGGGTTATTGCTCTACATAACGACTCAAACATACATGGGAAGTGTCTGTGATGCAATAATGCGCCACAAATCGATAACAGCAGTTCCGCTTGGCTCTCGGGCAACATTTCTGTCCGCATTCGAGTCCTGACACGGTCACATTCCCTCGAACTGAACACACACATACAAATAGGGCCTACCTGTTCTTCCTCGGCCGATAAAGTAGCTGCCATGGTACCAATTCGGACACCGCCACACAGGAGCAGGCAGAAGGAGAGGAAGGAGCAGGCTTCTGGGGGTCGTTGACTGTTCGCTCCTGCGGTTCTTTTTCTTCAAGGCTAATTAACTCGAATGTTTCATTTAAAAACTAACAAAAAAGGCACGACAAAGCGATTCTTGCATTAGTTTTCAGCGAGCTCACACTAATAAAAAAACAAAAAACAAGGCCCGCTTATGGAGGCTCGGCCGCCTTCTTCAGAACCGTCCCCTCCACCAAAGCCCAACCCAGCCTTAGCTTAGCCTAGCCGCTCGGATCACTGTCGACTTCTTCCAGCCATGAAGATTTTTTTTTTTTTTTTTTTTTTTTGCCGGAGAGCAGTGAACGTCTCCTCTATGCTGCCAACAACGACGCGAGCCAGTCAGCGGCTTCCTTTTGCGCTACTCTGCATCCTGGTGGCCGGCACCAGCACTACACCCATTGGCTCTACCCAACATTCATTCACAAAAAAAGAAAAACACGTGAAAATAAAGAAACATGCACTTGTTTGTAAATTACAGTTGTCGTGACAGAAAATATAACTCTAGCTGTAGCAAAAAAGAAAAAAAGTCCCTCTCGCCCCTCCCTTTTTATGAACAATTTACATAAATACAAAATGAGTTGAAATTAATCATCATCTTTTTTGGGTATGAGTTTGTTGATGTCTTTCTTGTAATGGTTAAAACATTTTTTTTTCATCGCAAACTAAAAAAAAAAAAAAAAAAAAAAACTAAATAGTAGTCATGCTGTTACCAAAACATTTTTAGCCTTCTGGAGGAAGAGACAAAATAGTGAGCAACATGACTCAGCAGAAATGACAACACCAAGCTAATTTCTAGACCTAAGGTAAGACTCTTTTCTAGTTTTTATATGTTTTCAATGATTTTAGCCATAATAGTGTGTCACTCAAATGAAATATGCCTCATGCTAACATGCTACTTGGTTTCCTGGAACGCTAAGGTGCTACTTGCTTTGTTAGAATGCTCACATGCTACTTCGTTTGTTGGCATGCTAACAGGCTACCTGGTTTTATAGAATGCTAACATGTGTTACTTGGTTTGTTGTCACACTAACATGCTACTTGGTTTATAGAAATTGTTGGAATTTTGGTGTGTTGGCATGCTACTTGGTGTGCTAATTAAAAGTCGGTGCTTGAGAATCCAAATTTCCTTCTTGGTTTGTCGGAATCCTAACACCTGCTATTTTGTTGTTGACATGCTAACTTCTGCTACTTAGTGTGTTGAATACTAATATGTGCTACTTGGTTTGTTGGCATGTAACATGATCCGTGGTGTGCTGGAATGCTAATGTGTGACGCTGACATGCTAAGTGGCTTGTTCAGGGATTGTGTATTAATTTAATTACTAAACATTTTCCAAGGAAATGACATTTTTGGAGGTTCCACTCAAAAGTATACATGTTAACTGCAATAACCCATTAATTACAGTATATTTGTATTATCATAAATATCTCTTAATTCACTTTGATCTACAGAGAGAGAGAGAGAGAGAGAGAGAGAGAGAGAGAGAGAGAGAGAGAGAGAGAGAGAGAGAGAGAGAGAGAGAGAGAGAGAGAGAGAGAGAGAGAGAGAGAGCTCTCTGTAAAGTACAAATGAGTGCAACAGGGAGCTGCACATTTCCTGGAAAGTGCTGTGTGTTGCTGACTAATACCTGGATTCCTGCAGTAAGCGGATGCTGGGTCAGACTTCTCAGAAAAGTGGTTAACAATAAGATGTGGTAGATTACTGCTGTAAGGCTTTGGTGTTCGATACAACACCAAAAATCTTGACCTTTTTCCATTGCATCAGACATCAAACTAATAAATGTATGAACTTATTTGGTTAGCGTATGGAGGTTTAAAAATGTGTCGATTAATCGACAAATAATCAATCAGCAAATTAATCAACAAGTATTTTGATAATCGATTAATCGTTCAGAGCCATTGTTTAACTTAAAATTCTCCAAATCCTCAGATTTCAGTCTCTCAACATCCATCCATTTCCTGAGCCGCTTCTCCTCACTAGGGTCGCAGGAGTGCTGGAGCCTATTGCAGCTATCATTAACCACCGTGCCGGCCAATTTGAATACCATTAAAATAAAATTGTTTCGCCTGGCCCTTCATTTATTCTTGAAAGAATTGTAGCCACCTTACAAATTTTGCCTGGGTAAGCAAACATATGAACATAACTGAACTTGAGCAGCCTGACAAGTGTATATCAAGTTGTGTATCAGTAGCTCTTCGCATTAATCAGTACTCAAGAAGCAGCTCTAGGTTTCAAAAAGATTGGGGAGTACAACATATCACTCCCCCTTATGTGATATTGCTTAATTGTAGATTTTTGGGTTTAGTTTAATCATTAAATAACTAATGAAAAAAACATTCACTATTGAACAAAAATCGGTTCATGAACAGTCATAAAAAAATATATTTTGCAATGAATGTGCTAATTTACGTACTAAGTGGTGTGTTTGGAATACTAACGTGACATGGTGTGGTGGCATGCTAACATGCTACTGGGTGAGCTAGACTGCTAGCACATACATTACTTTATAGGGCAAGCACAATGACAACTAGCCTATAAAAAAGATTTATTTAGGAATACACAATTAAAAAATTCAAATGAATAATAAAAAAAGACAGCCCATTGTAGAGAATTAATACAGATTTGGGATGCATTGGAAACTACAAATAGTGCTTTTCTATACTTGTATTATTTAAAAAAAAAAAAAACTACAACCTGCATATGACTGAAATATTGGTAACTTCCTCATTCTTCTCTTTTGCAAATTTCCGGGATTTTCAAAGTTGGAATTTTTTTTAATGGGAATTAACCATGAATTTACAAAACTGGAGGTTGGCATAATATGAAGTTTAAATGTAGTTGAGGAAAATATATTTTAGCATAATCCTGACTAAAACAGCCAGATTTAATTAAAGTATAGTTGAAAATGAAGAACCCAATGCCTGAAAGTGTTGAGCAACAAATGCAGATCTTAAGCTTGAAGGAAGATGCTTTTTTTTTTTTATTACATATGGTCTTAAATGATACTTTTTTTTTAAAATGCAGGCAGAGGGGCTGTTTTTATTGAACATTTACAATGGAACATTGTTGATATTTTTGGATTGGGTGGTACATTTATTTATTTATTTTTAAAATGGGTTGGCTCAGGGGGATGATTAATATATAACTCAACATCCATGGCCTGGTCCTTCAATGAAATAATTTATTGTCCAATAAAATAGTTCAAACTTGTACAGAAAAAATATATCAGTTGAAATGACTTTTTTTTAAAATTGTATTATTTTGCATGGATGTCTTATGACTAGACAAAATGTTTGTATTTATAGATATTTCCGGAATTCTCCATCTTAACCTTTCATGGAAATTCATCAGAGATTTTCCACCCCTTTGCAACCCTATTGGTAAGAGAAGATAAATTGAACACTTCTGGACAAGCCAAACAATCAGAGGTCGTCCTGGGTGATGCCTGATTAAAATTAAGTGTGATCTGTGGGAGAAGTTTGCAGGAGGAAGTTGTAAATAAAACAGCGGCGTGCTGGTGAATTACTGATTAGCTAGTAATCACATCAGTTCTCCATCTGCGCTTCCTGGATAGGTCTGTGGTTGTGGTCATTGTCCTGGGTGGGTGTGGACAGGTGCTCCAGCTCGTAGCCGCCATCCCTGCTAGCCGGCCGCACCTCGCCGGAGGTCTTCTTGTGTTCCAGGATCTGCTGCAGCTGGTGGCCGGCGTACTCTGGCTTGGCGGTGAGAGGTCCGGAGGGCACCTCCACACCCAGGATGTCGGCGATCATGTAGGGGCGCAACCAGCCCACCAGCGGGGTGCTGCCGGGCGTGTAGTGGGTCTGCCGGTGGTAGAACAGAAGACCGTCCACCTGCCGGCAAAGTTGACAGTTATTCCAAACGTAGGAGGAGGATCTGGGCGTAGCCTTTCATGTTGGGTCCAAGAATAGACCTTTTCATCTGTACCCCGGCATCTGATGATTAAGAAAATGTGTATTCAGGACAGACTAAAAAAAGGTTCTCACGTTGAAGCTGTACTCGGCTGCCAGGGCTTTGTGGATGGACGTCGCCGTGCACTCGGTGCTCTGGAGGCTCACAAAGCGGAACTGTCGAAACAAACAAAATCACAAGCATGTTGTTTTTTCCACACACCATTAGTCTTCTTGTCCAATAGAAATATCCTGTTCACGCCAACCGTAAAAGACGCCAATTGCCTACTTTCCAGATCTGTTATGGCAATTTTTGCGGCATCTCTTGGTTAAACCAGGCTCAAATTTGATCCCATATAGAGAAAAAGTAGAAGAAGAGAAGGGGTTGTCACTCACAGGGTTGCGTTTGGCAATCTCCGCCAGGCCGTCAGTCTCCTGCACTTTGGACTGGAGCCAGTAGAAACGGAAATCAGTCTGTGGAGGAGAAAACAAACAGCATTGCCAACATGGCAAAAGAGCACATCTGCGCTCCAGACTTGTGCTATGTTTTAATCCAATAGGAGTGACAAACATTCCCGGATTTGCTCCGGGATTTTCGGGAAGGGTCTGTCTCACCGGGCAGTCGTAAACCTGGGTGGCCTCGCCAGCACATGATGTCCAGGATGTAGAAGGTCCTGTCTACTTCGCTATAAATGCAGTCCAGGATGGTGTAATCTACACGAGCGACATCATTCGTAGCGAGTCAATGTATGATTTTGCTTTCAAGCGCTTGTTTGCAGATATGTAGGGAAAGGTCCCGGCTACCTTTTCCCATGGCTGAGTTGTGGCGGTTCCCACCGGGCAGCAGGGAGGGGAAACGGTTCACACAGTAGCCGCTTTTTGTGTACGCCGCAGTGGAACCCTGCACAGAATGTTTGAACAAAACATGGACCTCCTCCAAGGCCAAGCCTAAATTGGATCAGCACCAAATTGTACACTTCAGAGATGCACATCTGCTGCATATTGTCGCTGTCCTATGATAACTTTGTAATTCCACTTTATTTTGGAAGGCTTCAACTTCTCATCTCCTTGTTTCCTCATTAATTCCTTGTCTTCTCATCTTCTAATTTCCTCATCTTCTCACCTAATTTCCTCATTTTTTCGTGCCCTCTCTTCACATATCCATGTTTCCCCTCCTCACTTCCTTGTCTGTTAATCTCAGTTTCCTCTCTTCCTCCTCATCTGATTTTCTCTCATTTCCTCTTCTCGTCTTCTTCTCCAGGTTTCTTCTACTTACATCAGTCTTCATCACCTTGTTTCCTCCTCTCCTATCTTCATTTCCTTGCCTCACTTCATCATCTTCAAATCTCCACCTTTCCTCTCCTCTGAAAATTTACTCTCTTCCTCATCTTTGCATCCACTTTATATTCCATATCTCCTCACATCTTTCTCTTCCCTTCATTTCTTCTCTTGCGTTTCTTATTTCCTTGCTCCCTCTCCTCGCATCCTCATCTTCACATCTTCCGTTTCCTCTCCTCACTTCATCTTCTCACCTCCACATTTCCTTTCCTCACTTCCTTTTCATCTTATATCCTTTTCTCTATCCTCATCTCCTCATTTCCTTGTCTTTATATTCCATGTTTTCTCACCTCACTACATTGTCCTTCTCATCTCCTCATTTTCTCTCACTCATCTAATCTCCTTACTTCCTCTCCTCATATTCTCATCTTCACCTCCTTGTTTTCTCTCCTCTTTTCCTTTCACTTCATCTTCTTGTATCCTTTCATGTCATCTCATCTCGTTGTTTCCTTGTCCTCTCATCTCCACGTACTCTCTTCACATCTCCCCATTTTCTTTTTTCCTTGCCCTCGTTCAGATATAGAAATTCCATACAAAATCCACAAAAGTTTTTTTTTTTTTTTACCTTGGAGGCAATGATGAGGGATCTTTTCCCCACAGGACAAACCACCATCAACCAATCGGAGTCCAGCTCTGCAGGGACATCCACCAACCACTCTGACAGCATGAGCTGAGGAGGAACATAGGGAAGTGTTGTTTAGAGCAGACACACAGGCGCCATCTTCTGGACTATATAGAAAACTGTAGCTCAGAAGTTGACATTTTCATAACATTTTGTATGCATTTTGGTCTTTTTTAACTACATGGAAACATGAAAATTTACTTTTTGTGATAACTCAGACCAGGGTGAAGATACGAGAAAATAAAGTTCGAGGAAATTACTTTCTTTATGGATCTGTTTGGCTAAATGACCTTACAGTTTTGTTAAACCCCAAAACAGGGAACAAATGTGTCTCCCGCAACCCTGACCTGGTTGGCGTAATGCTTTGGCAGCTTTCTTCTCTCAATCTCCATCCCCTCTTCTTCAGCTTTGCCATCTTGCTCCTGTTTCCGCTTCTGCTCTTCATCCTCCTGCTGCTGCTCCTCCATGTCCAGCTCCCCATCACTGTCCACCCCCGTCCAGTCGCCATTGGCCAGACATCGTACGTGGTCGACATAGTTTAACCTTTTACTGATTTTTATTTTTTTTTATATATAAAAGGGAAGAAAAAAAAAACACTGGTAGAGATGCAAACTGGTTCAGTTCAGTCTTAATAGACTTTTCCACCATGACATCACACGCACCTCCAAGTGGCAAAAGCGCAAACGATCTCCAATGTCACCATTAGTAAACAAACGCTTTCATGTCATTTGACCAAGGCAGAGAAATTGATTTTTAGAAGAAAATAAGAAAATACTTAAACCTATCGAGGTATATCTGGCCATGCAGGAGTGACTTGGATTTCTGCTACCCGGAAATACCCTAGCGCCTAATGTTTGCAAACATTATGAGAAGTTCTATAGAGCGCTGTACATTTTCTGCAGCTCAAGGAAGCGTCGGCGCCGCTCGCTCTGCTCCAGCACGCTGTACTTGTTCTTGTACTGGGACAGCCGAGGGTGCGGGGCGGCCGTACTGTTGGGCTCCTTGGACACAGCAAAGCTGGTCGAGAGGGTTCGGGTCAGGTCATCCATGGGGACTCTGGGGGGGTCAAACACAATGTAATATGTATAATATAATATGTATTAGTATTTATATATTTGAGTGCATTCGTCCAAGCAACACGTTTGTTTGTGTACACTTAAGTTTGTCCCTCCACAAATGCCTCAGCCTTCCTGCCCCCAAGTGTAATATTTTGCATCATGTGTTGTTTGTCACATTCGGAAGACCTTTAAATTATATGCAAGCATGTAATTGTCTCCCCGTATCGTCATTGATAATTATACGAGCTCACGTGGGCAATGACAGTGAGACCACATGCATCTACTGTACAGTTGTTCATCATGGGGGTTGAGTCCCACACCACCCCCCGACAGATGAAATTCACAAAGAGGCAACTATATATCAAGCTTTAAGCATTATATAAATATGATATGCATTTGGGGTTCAGGTATTATTTTTGTCATCCTCACATTGTACACTGTAGTATCTATGACATTGAATGTGTATGTGCCTATAAAAGGTGGGGCTGCATGTAGAAGAATGTAGAAGTAGCTGACTGTCCACTCGCTAAACTTTAGCCACTCTGGTGTTCAGTGACTTCTTCAGTTGAGGTCATCAGCAGGTTGGCCAACAATGTGGTTGTGTTTACCATGTTTTGCTACTGTTAGTTCAATAAAGAAATTGCACCAGTGGCTGTGTCTATATTGCCTCTATCCAAACCACCTGTGAATTACAATTTGTTCCAACTAGCGGTGGTAGGCTATATTAAATTAGCTAACGATGTTTACTGTAAACATGCAGTTGTGTAATTTAAACCAGTTATACTTTGCAATAGGCACATAGAATGTCTAAAATAATAGAGGCTAAACTACTGTCTTTTACAGACTCTTTACTCCTGGCTCGCGCTTATTAATCTGCAGTATAGTCATGTGGAAAAATAATCACCGCAAAATTGCAAAAAATTTGCGATTAAAAAAAAAAAAAATCTCATATGGAGTGAACCCACGAAATGCAATATAGCGAGGGACGACTGTACATACACAATTATATATACTGTATAATACTTCATTGTTTGGAGGTTTAATACATGAAATAAATGAATCTGTTTACTAAATATATGATTCAAGGTAAAACTTATTGACTAACTACAGTACTGTACCGTATTAAAATCCAGGTGAGAACTTTTGTTGGCCAGGCAAACGTCAAATAAACATCTAAATAAATAAATAAACACTAAACAGGTACCATATTCCTTCCTACAGGGCCTAGTTAAGACAGTAGTATCGCATACATGGAAGGGGTCATAGCAAGATGCAAGTCAACACACTTTCTCGATCAGAAAGTCGTCATTTTGTGTGGCTAGCCAGCCGGTTTATGTTAGCAGTGTGGCTAGCGCAGCTAGCATGCTGTGGGGCCAATCGCTCGTAACACCGCGACGATTCTACCTCCCCGTGGTTGCCAACGCCATTATTACAATTTTCAAACTAACCAACTTTAGCGCGAATCAGTACGATGAAACGGGTTAAGTTTACCTTGGGCATCGAGGGAGGGAGACTGCCGAGGCTGTGACGTCACAACCGCCACTGACCTCACGTGCCTTTCTGGCGGCCAACCGCAGGCAACAAACACCTGCAAGTCATGGCCAAATGAAGTTGCGGTGCAATGTTAAGTCGACTAACTAACTAAGTGTCATAAAAAACAATCACAAACATTTTAAATGCAGCTTTCTTTTATCTATGCAGTTTTTGCAAATGTGTTATTTGTACATTCATTTGAAAAAAAAAACGTTATTAGTTTATTACATTATTATTTATGCATTTATTTTTTTTACATTACATAATATTTAATTATATTCTGTTGTGTTTTTATTGGTTTTGAGTTTCATATATATTTCATGTTTATATCATGTTTTAATTGTATTT
Source organism: Phycodurus eques (assembly GCF_024500275.1). Lineage (NCBI taxonomy): Eukaryota > Metazoa > Chordata > Actinopteri > Syngnathiformes > Syngnathidae > Phycodurus > Phycodurus eques. The sequence continues at coordinate 18,122,074 of NC_084529.1, forward strand.
CATACCATTTGTAATTGTTTGATTTGACAACTTTTAATTATTTAATTTGCTATTTAAATGTTTTGGGGAGTTGCCATGAAACCATTTATGATTTGACTTCTTTTAAATTGTGTGACATTTTTTGATTGATTTTATATTTTTCAAAGTACTTAATTTGACAATCATTAATTGTTTAATTTGACATTTTAATTAATAAATTGAACACTTTCAATTGTTTAATTAAAATTTTAATTGTTAAAAAATATTTTTTGGGGGTTGTTCAATCTGACACTTCAAATGTTTAATTTGACATTTTTAACTGGCTGATTTGATATTTTTGATTGCTTATGTTGACGTTATTTTATTTTTTATTTGAGATTTTTAGTTACAAAATGTTTAGATGTTTTAATTGTTTAGTCGTTTGTAATTGTTTAACATGATTTTTATTGTTGTTTAAGTTGACACCTTTTTAATGTTTGATTTTAACATTTCTAATTGGTTGATTTTACATGTTTTGATTCTTTCAATCGACGTTTTTAAATTGTTTAACATTAGTTGTTGACTTTGACATTTTAAAATGTGTTTAATTTAACATTGTTTAGACATTTTTTAATTGTTTAATTTCCATCCATCCATCCATTTTCTGAGCCGCTTATCCTCACTAGGGTCGCGGGCATGCTGGAGCCTATCCCAGCTGTCATAGGGCAGGAGGCGGGGTACACCCTGAACCGGTTGCCAGCCAATCGCAGGGCACATACAAACAGACAACCATTCGCACTCACATGCACACCTACGGGCAATTTAGAGTCACCAACTTATGCATGTTTTTTGGGATGCGGGAGGAAACCGGAGTGCCCGGAGAAAACCCACGCAGGCACGGGGAGAACATGCAAACTCCACACAGGCGGGGACGGGGATTGAACCCGGGTCCTCAGAACTGTGAGGCTGACGCTCTAACCAGTCGTCCACCGTGCCGCCTAATTGTTTAATTTGACATTTTTAATTGATTAGTTTTCCTTTTTCAGTGTTTCATTTTTCATTTGAATTGCTTGATTTGCCAGTTTTTAATTGCTTAATATGACTTTCGTTTTGAATGTCTTCATTTAAGCTTAACCTTCGAAAGCTCGGTGTTGTTGCAATTACTTAATATGTCCCACTAGAGGGCGCCATCGAGCCATGGCCTCCCCCTTCTCTCTCTCCGGGAAAGGCGCCTTGCAAGAGAACATGCAAGCTCGTCTCCAGTTGTCTCAGTCTAACGTCATGGAAAGAGTTACTTTGTGTCGGGGCTGTGAGCAAATAAAGCAGCAGAAACAATACCGGCTCGTCTACGTAGGATGATCCGGAGGGGGATAAGGTTGTGATTTTTTGTTTTGTTTTAAAAGGATCGAGCGAAGATGCGCAGGAACCTGTTTACGAGCCACACGGAGCAAGTTTGTGTCTGAGGGAAGGACGGACGGAAATGTGGAGCTTCCTCCTCACCATGTACACGGATTCCATCGCTATGAACAAAAATACACTTTTCGCTTGGAGTGATTTGCATCGGGGACCGTTTCCAGGATCCGTAATGTGACGAAAGTGCGAGAAGTGGGGTAAAGAAAAGACGTCCGGGTCCATTTTTTTGGGGGGGGGAGGGGGGGGGGGAGGATTATCAAAAGCCTCGTTGCAGGAGCTGAAACCGGTTTTGAAACGGACTTGTTACAGGGAAGTAGAAATCTGCGTTAACGAGGGCATTTTTTTAGTGCATGCAAATGACTCAGTTTTTAGACTAAAGAGTGTGTACATCAATGGGCTCGTAGTAGTCTCATTAGCAGCGAAGTATAAATCAAGCATAGTCCTTAATAAGTGAAGCACCGCAAACAGTTTTCGACTGACGGTGCTTTTGCACACCTGATCCATGTCATGTGAGATGAGTTGAAATATTCATTAACATGTCCTAGATTCTGTTTCCAATACAGCTGGTGGGCACCATGTGCATGTAGATTATTATTTGGGGTTATTTTGTTGTTGTTTTGTAACTGGAGAAAGTCAAAATGTCGGTAAAAGCCAAAGCCCTCTACACATTCCAAAGTGAAAACAAAGAGGAGATCAGCATTCAGGAGAATGAGGAACTGGTCATCTTTGACGAGAACTCAGTGGACGGATGGTTCCAGGGAGAAAACAGCCGAGGTGAGCGGGGTCTCTTCCCGGCGTCCTACGTGGAGGTCATTCGCACACGTTCCAACTCCAACGTGACCGACTGCTCCATCAGCCCAGCGGGCTCATTGGGGAACGACTCCTATTTCCTGCCCTCTACTCAGAACACCACCCTCAACACTCAGCCGACTTATTACGATATCGACGACGATGACGACTGGGACGACTGGGACGACAGGTCCACCGTGGTTGAGGACACCGATCACAGCCGGAGCCCTGGAGCCAACGGCCACTCGCATCAAAGCCCGCCATCCAACAACCCCAACGTGCACGACCGGGCCAAGCCGCCAATGGAGAGGCAGGACAGCATCTCCAGCGCCAGGAAAAGCAGCATGGTGGGCCGCAATTTGAACCGCTTCTCCAGCTTCGTCCGCTCCGGCGTGGAGGCGTTTGTGCTGGGGGACGTGCCCATGATGGCGAAGATAGCCGAATCCTACACCATCGAGATGAGGCCCCAGGGTCCCGGGTGGAAGGAGAGCCCACAGCCTTTCTCCTGCTCCATCGAAGACCCCACAAAGCAGACCAAGTTTAAAGGCATCAAGACGTACATTTCGTACCGCGTGACGCCGAGCCACACGAGTCGGCCTGTATACAGGCGCTACAAGCACTTTGACTGGCTCTACAACCGCCTGTTGCACAAGTTCACTGTGATCTCTGTGCCTCACCTGCCAGAAAAGCAGGCCACGGGGCGCTTTGAGGAGGACTTCATTGAGAAGCGCAAGCGGCGACTGATCCTGTGGATGAACCACATGACCAGCCACCCGGTGCTCTCCCAGTACGAAGGCTTCGAGCACTTCCTGATGTGCGCCGACGACAAGCAGTGGAAGCTTGGCAAGAGGCGGGCTGAGAAGGACGAGATGGTGGGGGGCCACTTCATGCTGACCCTCCAGATTCCCAACGAGCACCAGGACCTTCAGGACGTGGAGGAGCGGGTGGACACCTTCAAGAACTTCGCTAAGAAGATGGACGACAGCGTTATGCAACTCACACACGTCACCTCGGAGCTGGTTCGGAAGCACCTGGGCGGCTTCAGGAAGGAGTTCCAACGACTGGGAAACTCTTTTCAGTCCATCAGCCAGTCGTTCATGCTGGACCCTCCGCACAGCTCCGAGGCCCTAAACAACGCCATCTCCCACACTGGCCGCACTTACGAGAACATTGGCGAGCTGTTCGCGGAGCAGCCCAAGTACGACCTCTTCCACATGCTGGACACGCTGTCGCTATACCAAGGCCTGCTCGCCAACTTCCCAGACATCATTCATCTACAGAAAGGTAATCCAATGCAAGTTTACAACTTCATATTCCATCCAGCAGTTTTCACAGTAAGAGTCTGTGGGATGAGGTCTGGTGGACAAGTGGTTAGCATGTCTATCTCACAGTTCTGAGGTTCTGGGCTCAGGGATTAGGGTAAGGGTCTTTGGGGTTTGGTGTCCGTTGGCCAGCACACGTCTGTGTGTAGTTTGCATGTTATATTCTTGCGCGGATTCCTAAAGGTTACACCAATCCTTTTTGCCGGAGATGGGGACAGAGCTCTCCTACAAGTAATTGAGCCCCCCAAAAGTGCTTATAATTGCCCATATTAAAAGTTTAATCTGTAATTGTACCATAAAATATGACCCCAAAACTGTTGAATATAATTTAAAACTTAGATTTTGGGGGAAAAAAATGCACCCTAAGTGCACGTTAACTTGTGCATGTGGTGAAGATTCTGTGTAACTACACAGGCTAAACTTATTTCCTCCCTGACATACAAAGCTTGTCTTTCAGTCAAGATGTATCTCTTCAACATACTTCCTTCGACCAACTGTACTACTTTCCTATCAAGAAAGGGCTTTGGCGCTATTTTGTGGCATCGTAGGGTGTGCCTTTGAAATTCTTAGTCGGCCAATGCAAGTATTGACAATCTAATGCGAGATATGTTCAATTTAGCAGGACATATGTGATGTAAAGGGTGGGACCAATCAGGAAAGCTCCTCAAGACTACACCATCCTATTGACCAGCGTTTTTATGTGGCCTTCATCAAATGCTTAGACTGGGTCCTTCAAAGGTTGTAGCTAGATGCAAGTATTTTCTCACAGGACCTTTTAAACCTTTTAAGTTTCAGAGTTTGTTAAACCCTCAGACATCAGTACTTCTAGAGTACTGTGATGAAAAGGCCTCTTTATACTATCGCGGCCAACAACGCCCGCATTGCGTCACGTGACGGACGAATTGCCCCGCACAGCACCTCTGCGTAGCTTGCCGCGCACACAACAAAAATAGTTGTTACGCGTCGAACGCCGCGGAGATCATCTCTCGTGATTGGTCCGTTTTAGTCACATGCTGTGATGACGTACTCGGCGTACCCATTGGTTCTACATACCATCTACGCCGCCGCCTTCTCGATCGATTTTGCAGCATAATTAAACGTATCATCTGGTCATCTAGGTCCATTTGTTCTAGCAGACACTGTTCCACGGTCGCCTTTGTTCCTTGTTACTGAAAGGAAAGGAAAAACGGCTACCGGAAATGGCCCAAAAAATGCAGAGGAAACTCCACCCTGTGGTTTCCTTTCCAATACCAGCAGTAGCGACACCCTGGACTTGGACGTGAACTGCAGTACATTTTCAAAACTGGGCACGTGGGTTCCGCTCGAGTACAAAGGCAAACTAAACCCCCTCATGTACCGTAATTTAATTTCGTAATTTCTCATGTATGATGCACATTTCCCCCCCCAAAAAAGGGTCAAAAGTCAATACTGCCCATTATACATAGGAATAGGGGAAAACTGATTTTTTCTTCTTCACATTTTATAAATGTATGTCGCCATCTAGAGGTTATGAAAAAGGTGTACACTTTCATTCTAATATGCCACCACCACCGAGTGGTTATGAAAAAGGTGTAGCTTACACTTTCATTTCAATATGACAGGGGTACGTAAGACTGCATATATGTACAATTGTGCTCATAAGTTTACATACCCTGGCAGAATTTGCGAAATATTTTTTTATTATAATTTTTTTAATATGACTGAACAACAATTATCATTAATTTCTTTGTTTTGTTTAATGATAATGCTTTTTCTGAAACGCTTGACCGTTTCATTTGAATCCATCCATCCATTTTCTTTACCGCTTTTCCTCACTAGGGTCACGGGCTGCTGGATCCTATCCCAGCTATCTTCAGGCGGGGGGGGTACACCCTGAACCGGTCGCCAGCCAGTCGCAGGGCACATAGAAACAAACAACCATTCACACTCACTTTCACACCTACTGGCAATTTAGAGTCTTCAATCAACCTACCACGCATGTTTTTGGGATGTAGGAGGAAACCAGAGTGCCCGGAGAAAACCCACCCAGGCACGGGGAGAACATCCAAACTCTACACAGGCGGGGCCGGGATTTGAACCCCGGTCCCCAGAACTGTGAGGGCAGATGTGCTAGGCAGATGTGCTAACCAGTCGTCCACCGTGCCGGCCAATTTGAATACCATTTAAAATAAAATTAAATGTGTTTCGCCTGGCCCTTTATTTTTTCTTTAAAGAATTGTAGCCACCTTACAAATTTTGCCTGGGTAATCAAACATATGAGCACAGCTGTGTGTTTTCTAATTTACTAAATACAAGTCGGGCTGTGAATTTCAAAATAGGAGCAAGTAAATAAAGAAAGTATTACGTGTTCAAATAAAGTGCTTAACTTCAGATTCATTCTTTGAAAAAACTAACAGAATCCAGATAATCATGTTTTGATCATATGGTAGAAGCAAAATCATGCATTGTAAAAAATACATTATACATGGGTACAAGGGTTCTCCAGAATTTTGAGGGTCAACTTTGGGGGTGCGTATTATACATGGGTGTGCATTATACATGAGAAATTATGCAGGGATGTGCAGTGAGGTTCATGATTGGTGAGGCACTGACTCAGCGCTATGAAGTTCAATTCAACACTGCCACATGCTGGTTGTGGCACTGTACGTACCAGACCCCACTGTGCACCTTTAGTGGCTTTTCTGGTCGATAAGAAAGACTAAATGTCACACACTTTAATTAAATATATTAGACAGTCTGTTAAACGTCAGTAAGTGCAGTACGTGTGTGATAAAACGTATATTATTGGCGATGTAATGAGAAAACACCAATGTCTCTTGTGTGAAGCCACGGACCAATCACAGCCTACCTGAAATGAATGTGTGCGTGGTCTCTTGAAGCATCATGGGAGTGATGACTCAACGTGACTCGTAGCTGCGCTTCCTATGCATTAGAACAGGAAATATGAAAATTCAGCTATTTTAATGATGAAATCATTGAAAAAGAAAATCAATGTCAAGCACGGACCATAGAACTAAAATGGAACAATTTAATGTAATAAGTTTTTTTTTTACTCTTCACATGCAGTGGAAAGGAAAGACCACCAGGGGGCAGTGAGGCTCTGCCTCACTTGCCTACCCTGACCGCACGTCACTGAAATTATGGTATATGGTTGTCAGGTTGGCGGCACGGTGGGCGACTGGTTAGAGCGTCTGCCTCCCAGTTCTGAGGAGCTGGGTTCAATCCCTGCATGTTCTCCCCGTTCCTGCGTGCGTTTTCTCCGGGCACTCCGGTTTCCTCCCACATCCCAAAAACATGCATGGTAAGTTAATTGACAACTCTAAATTGTCCGTAGGTGTGAATGTGAGTGCGAATTGTTGTTTGTTTGTATGTGCCCTGCGATTGGCTGGCAACCAGTTCAGGGTGTTGCCCGCCTCCTGCCCGATGATAGCTGGGATAGGCTCCAGCACGCCCGCGACCCTAGTGAGGAGAAGCGGCTCAGAAAATGGATGGATGGATGGTTGTCAGGTTTGTAGACTGACTGATTAGCAACGTGACAAGATTTTCCCAAAATTGCAGTCGATCAAAATGCAAAGTCTGGTTGGAATGGCCGTTTCAACTTGAGTGCAATTCACCAAAAAGTTTGAAAATCGGATGATGGCTTCCGGAAAAGTTGAGTCTTTTATGTAGAAGATAAAGTTTTTGTGTGATATTGCCTATAGAAAATCTGATCCAAAATGTCAAATTAGAGTAAAACCTTAAAAAAAATATAGTTCTCAACACTTCTCACTGACTGTCTCATTTTGTCTGCTAACGAGGGGAACCCCTTCTCGGATCGACTGACAAGTTTCAATTAAAAATGGCTCCAATCGCTCGTACAGGCCGAAAACTCAAGAGACGTCGACACGCTAAAATTATCGTGACGTTTTAAATGGCGTCATTTTCCCTAAAAACTCAACTTAACTAGCACACATGGAACATTATTGGTGAGAAGAGCAGTGTTGACAGTCGAATAGGTCACAGCCTCGTCATCAATGTTTTGTTTTTTTCCCCCCTGAAACGATTCGTTCTGGAAGATTTTAGAGGCGTTTGAAGTCCTGTATATCATTATTATTATTATTAGTGGTAGTAGTAGTAGTAGACAGAAGGTTTCAACACTCACACTTTTATGCTGCAGACATTTAAAAATGGAACGCGGGTTGCAGATGGCCCCCGGGTTGTACTTTCCCCTCCTCTAAATTGTGTGGTTGAATGTTTGTTTGTCTATATGTGCCCTACGATTGAGTGGCAACCAGTGCAGGGTGTCCACTGTCTCTCACCAAAAACCAATTGGAATAGGCTCCAGCTCACCCATAGAAGCTCATCCATAGCATATGGATGGTTGGACATAAACAAGTGTACAGCACGTTCCGGGATGTCTTCTTGTACCGTGATATGCTGGAATGTTTAATGTCTCAAAAGACGCGCGCTGTCGTGTGTGCGTGACGCCATGTGTTCTTGATTTCAGATGTCTCTCGGGAGCTGGCTTCCAGGTTATGTCAGAGCTGAGGCGTGCGTCCAGCATGTTCATTTTGGTTTAGAATTCATCTTTTTTTCCCTGCCTCGGTCTTAGGGTTGCAAAGGAGTGGAACATTTCCGGTAAATTTCCTGAAGTTTCCTGTAAGATTCCATTGAAATTTTTAGATCATATTCAAGCATAAATACATTTTGTTTTGTCATAAGCACCCATCCAAAGTAATACATTTAAAAAGCAGGATATTTTAACAGATGTATTTATAAGGAGAACTTAATCAAATTTTTAATATTTTATTGAACAATCAGTTATTTAACTGAAGAACAAAAATATGAATATTAAATATAACTCACCCCCCCGAACCAACACATTCGAAAACTAACAGAAATGCACCACCCCTTTCAAAAATACCAACAAAGGTGAACTTTCCACTTGTTCCATCAGCGATTTCACCAGCAAGTCACTCGCAAGATTTGTTTGGGCTTGGGACCAGCACTAAATGGGGAATCGAACCTGCGCCGTTTTCATGAAAGGCAGCAGCATGTACCACTGCGCTCCCAGTGCTCATTCTGAATGTTACATGAAAAGTTCCCCTCTATCTTAAAAAAAAATAAAATAAAATAAAAAGTCTCGAAATTGCATTGATACTCATGCAAAGTTCATGTACAATTGTGCTAATATATACCGACTACAGTGGTGGCGTGAGATACGAGTGGCCGAACTTAAGTTTTTTTTAAATGAGAGCTGTCTTTTCATAAAAAAAAAATAATAATAATTAATAGCGACTGGCACGGTGAACGACTGGTTAGCACATCTGCCTCACAGACCTGGGTTCAAATCCCGGCCCCGCCTGTGTGGAGTTGGCATGTTCTCCCTGTGCCTGGGTGGCTTTTCTCCGGGCACTCCGTTTCCTCCCACATCCCAAAAAAATGCGTGGTCGGTTGATTGAAGACTTTAAATTGCCCGTAGATGTGAATGTGGGTGCGAATGGTTGTTTGTTTCTATGTGCCCGCAACCCTAGTGAGGATAAGTGGTAAAGAAAATTGATTTATGGATGGATAATTAATAGCATTGCTGTTGCAGCATTATAATAACATGAGCAATGGAGCAACACATAAACCATGAAGCAACACATGTAGACAGACAATATAACAAAACAAGCATATATTCTCTATCCTTTGTGAAAAATGACTAATATTACTGCAGCTGAGTCAGCTGTGAAACTCTTCCTCTTGTGTGTCTATGTCTGTATTATACCTCCCCCAAGTGGCCTTGGCGTGCACACTAAAAGGAGCAGCACAATGTATATTGAATTGAATAAAAAAAAAAAAGAGGCCCCACCAAATACTCAATGTACCGAATATTTAAATTCACTATTAATAGACAACATTCAATTAAAAAAAATCTTGGTTGATTCCATTAATTCCAATAAGTACGTGTTAATTCACATGCAAACCTTCCAACTTTTACAACCCTACTTTTTCCCGAGTCTTTCATCTCCCCTCATGTCCATCTGCTTCTTCTCATCCATCCTTCTGAAGTTGGCGCAGGAGCCGGGATTGGATTGCGAGGGCTAATTTCACCACATTGTTCCCGAGTGACGGGCCTCGTGAGGTTTTTGTCAGTGCAGATGTGTCCGCCGCCCCTACACCGTGTCACACTTGCTTCTTTGTTGGAGCATCTCACTCCCAGAATGCATTGTGTCGCCTCCTGTGATGTGATCTGGCCTTGTGAATGACTTGGTGAATCATAAGGGCCTCTGAGATTCACCGTGGCGATCATGTTCTGCTTTTGCACAAGCGGAGTCCAGATCACAGACAAAAGGAACTCTTGAAAGTTTTGATAACATAACACAATGGAGGATGAAACAAAAGACATTGACCATTTTGCTGAGGGTGTTCATTCTTATAGTAATTTGATGCTGACTAAACTGAAGCCTTATGACAGATGTTTTGTATGCATTTTATATTTTTCCCGAAATTTCAGTTGGTTACCAAAAGCTTTGAGTTCCCATTGTGGTCTTCCATCAAATGTTGAGGAGGGTACCAAAATAATAAATGCGTACCCTACCATTGGGTCGGTTACTGCAGTGGGTAGGGTACCCAAAGGCTTGCCTTACGATTCAGACGTCAAACGTTGAGGAGCATTCCAAAATGTTCACTCTTTTCCATACTTTTGGGTTTGGCACTGTATCAATTTGGGTTACTTACTGCATGGATAGGGTACCGGAAGGTTTGAGTTTCCATCATCATTTATCCAAAGTTGAGCAGGGTACCAAAATAATTCATGTATGTGATTCCACTTTTTGCTACCCTGCCATTAGTTTACAAATGGTGGTGGTATGTGGCCAAAGGCTAGCATTTCCATCATTAAAAGTTCAGTAGCATTCCAAAATAATCTTTTCAAGGGCTGCAGCTATCGAATATTTTTAAAATCAAGTATTCTACCGATTATCCCAAAGATAAATTGAATAATCGGTGAAAAATAGATTTTGCATTATTAATCACAATAACGTGCATGTGAGGTACAGTTATTATTCTTGTCCACTCTTGAGTTGGCAAGAATTTGAGAGTGTATGCTTTCAAAAGGCCGGACCTGGCCTGGTGAGTGACATGGGAGTCAGTCAGTGAATGAGAGTGTAGAGTTGGCTTGCTTCTAACTTAATCCAGTCTGGGTGTTAAGGTCGTGTGACTCGTGGCCGCCGGCAGCTCATGGATGAATGTGTTTAATATGTGTTTGTTTTCTTACTGTTTGTGCACCGGCTGTGTCTGTCCTTTATCGATTGCAGGGGCATAACAACATGTTCTTACTAGCGATGGTGAGCTATATAACATTTTCTAACATTGATACTAGGGATTGGTGAGTCCCGATACCAGGTATCGGTATTTTGCCAATACCGGCCTAATTTCAAGGTCTCAAACATTCCTAATTGATGTTACCTGGTGTTGATGGTCGCAGATTTGCTGTTGAGATACACGTTGCACTTTATCTTCCTTGTTGAGAGTGAAACGATTCCAAACTTTTGACGTTCTCTGTCGTTTACGAACTCTTCCCTCCTGGCTCGCCATCATACTTCTTACTCTTCAGTAACATTAGTCTGTGTGGGAAAAATGATTCTTGCGAAGTTTTGAGGGAGAACGTTTTTTTTTTGTAATTGAGTTATTGTTGTAGCCCTTTTTATGCAGTACCACCTTTTGGCACTGTATCCGGTAGGGTTACTAACAGCAGGGATAGGGTGCCAAAAGGTTTGCGTTTCACTTGGGTACCAAAATAATTGACCACTTCTTGACACCCTTTCATTTGTTTACTAACTGGAGACACCTGACATCTGAGTGTGACTGAGTGTATTTTCCCAAAGATCTTGGTCACATTTCACGTCTGTTTTACAGTGATACAGATGGGCAATTAAATGACATTAAAGAACTGCTGTTTTCAAGGCTAAAACTAGCAAAGGTGGCTGAACAAAAGTGTCTTTACGGACTTGTCTTAAAGATCAACGGTGGAATTACTCACTGGAAACTTATTCGTTTTTAACAAAACACAAGACTGCTGAGTGGGCAGCTCCAGTTCACCATCAGTTCCTGTCATTACCGTATCCATGGTGACCGCAGTGTTTCCCCGAACCAAACCACCACAGAGCAACTATTTTGACAGTACAACGCAACAGTGGACCTAACCCAAAAATGTCCTATTCGTAATTGTTATAAGATCACACACACTGGAGTTATTTACAGCGATGCCGTGCTAATGCTGTTCAGTTTAGTTTAGGAAAGACTTGTCTTAATTGCCTTCCTCTTGGCTTCACTTGTTGCTGATAGCGGGATAAAAGCAGTGGTGATGCACACCAGAGCTCGGCACTGAATGTTGCAAAATGCTATAGCTCTGCTGTGACGCTTGAAGCGCGCCTGCAAGACCTTTTAATCTGAAAGAGAAGTTAGCTGTCCTCCATATGGTAAGACATGTATATATCCGTCTGAGGGCCTTATTTACTGAAGGTTTGCGTGTGTGAAAATGAGGGCAAACAGATGGAAGCTAATCGACAAAGCGGGCACACCAAGGAATGTGTGGGGCCAGTGGAAAAAAAATGCATCATTAATTTTGCGCGTTCTGGGAATAGTAGATCCAAATAGATTAATTTAGCATGTACAAAGTGATTCACCAAACATTAGACGTATTGCGATGGCTGAATTTGCGTTTAAATACATGGTCTGAAAGGCAAGTCCAAAACGACACAGCACCATTGGGGAGAGCAGATTTTTTTTGTTTGCGCAAAAATTTTTGAAATGCCAGAAAGAAAACAACAGCAAAAACAAGATAAATTTATTTAACAATGCAATTTTGGAGCCTCTGAATGATCTCAGGGCTAACTTGGAGCAAACCCCATAAGGAGTCATTCTATAGCACTTATCACACAATTTTCAACTCTGCATTTCCTTGCATCTGTTTCATTTCAGCACACGAAATTGGTGCTGGACTCTTCCCTGAGCAGTTTTTCAGGTGTGCTGTCCTAAGCTTGGAACGCAGTGCTACGCAGGAAGGGCACACACTGTTCATCCAATTTCGTCACACTCGAGACTAGAGTTAAATCGAACAATGTGTTTTTATGCAGTTACTGGCGTCCCCAAAGTTATTGGAGTGATAGATTCCTTTTCTGTAACTTAGTAATAAGTTTGTCTTCCACTAGCACTTCAGATTCCATCACGTCAAACTTTAATTCATTCACCCAAATTTAAAAACCATCAGAGCTACTTAAAGCGCAAAAGCCTCTTTTAAATACAGGAGTCTCCACCACTTAACGCCTGTTGCCAACAGCGGACACAATGTTAGAGTGAGCGAAAATGCAATTTTTTTTCCCCGCTGTTTGGGCTCTTAGTAAATCAGCTCCTAAATTGAGTTACTAACCGTGGTGTTAGGTTAGCTAAAATATTTCCTTTTCCATCATCCTCCAACAAAAGAAGAGTGGAGTACCAAAATGCCACATTGTGCCACTGCATTAGTATGGTAACAAAATGTTCGCATTTACCTAATCAATAATAACTTTTTGGCACACCTATATTGGGTTACTGACCGGAATGGTATGGTAAGTTTCTGCCGTTAAACGTTCACTAATGTATCACATATCTTACCCTTTTGGTCCATCCAATTGTTTCATAAATGTAACAAGCAGTAAAATACAAAACAGCATGTAGTCAGTAGGATTTGTGAACTAAAGCTTTCATTGGAAAAGATTTGTGTCTGTTATTGTGCTTATTTGCTGCGCTATCCACTTTGGCGACGATGGAGAGCAAATGTTTTTTTTCCCCCCGGGGCTGTTTGCTTACTCATAAATCTGGTCCCAGGCGAGGCCCTCTCGTCTTCACACGAACTGTCCGTCCACACGCTGTGGCATTCCTGCGCATTTTGGCCCACTGCACCGCTGATTCACACCAACGGAGACCGCAGATGTCTCCCAGAACTCGCTGTATCGCTCTTGTGGCACTGAAGTGGAAAAAGCCTTTCTGTGATGAAGAAAATGTTCTATTATAGTGTTCTGAGACCAATATTAGTGTTCCGAGACCAATATTAGTGCGAACAATCTCAGAAGTCTGTTGATATTATTTCACCAACAGAGTCTCTAACCCAAACCGCCAATAAGCGTTTTGGGTTTGGTTCCTCCCTAAAAAGGAAAAACAAAAAGAAAAATAAATTGGGGGAAAAAAAATCTGAAACCATGGGTGCTGAATGTATGCTGGCGTCCACTGTATTGGTATAAGATTTGATTTTGCATTATTAAACAGCAATTCACACAGAGTAATTTAAAATGTGCATGTGAGGTGCAGGTATTATGTTCCATTTGGGGTCGACTTCCTCACATTCAACACTCGTATCTTTGACTTAAGAGTGTTGATTATAGCTTACAGCAAACAAAAACACCAAATTCACCATCTCTAGAAACAAGAATATTATCTTTAAAAAATAAATAAATTAAGAAACAATGAAAATGATATTTAATGTAGAAATTAGGCAGGAATTTGAGACTTTACCTGTCGCAACTGATGTTTAAAAGTTTTTTGGGGATAGCTTCAGGTCCAAGCAAGAAACCTGTTTGTTTATTTTTTTTCTCCGACACTAGAGCGGGAACCCGTTGCCCGACAGGCGCCATGTTTCCCAAGCCGTGGCTCGTTTGGCTGAGAGATGGCGTACAGTAACAGGAAGTGAGTCACGACATCCATGTGGGCGACCACAGCATAAAACATCCAGCTGACGCTTTGTTCAGAATCACTAAATAAGAGCGCTTTAATGGAACGACAGTGCAAGCTGGAAAAGTACTGTAAATTACTTACAGTAAAAATGTACTGTTTTTATGCTTCTGGCTTTTATTTGAATGTGACCCCCACACCGAGTGCTATTTAATTAATTTAAGTGATAAAGTGATTAAAGTATTCACACTGGGTCCTCAGAGGTCTGGCAGTCCCGGCAGTGATGTTAAATTCATGGCTTTAAAACAAAAAACTGGCAGTTTGTTAGTCCCTGCCGTTTTTCATAGTCTTGAAAATATCAAACATGTAAGCATGGTTGTTCTTATCAAAGAAGAACCCTGTTGATTTTGGTTAATATAGACAGCAGGTGGCCCCAAGCACGCCGTCCAAGGCCCTCTTGGAATTGCTTTGCTTCTTCTTCGTCAATATTTTCTCTTCAGCGCTCATGCAGCCACGCTTTTCGCCCAGTGTTTAAACATGGTTATTGTTACGCAAGTCCAAGACATAACCCTTTTGATCTTAAAAGAAATCTGACCCAAGGATGTTTGAGGCAGCTGACGTCAAAGTCAGGTTCAGTAGCATGCTTTTTTCAAGTCGGTTAACTATTATTGTTATCAGTCGTTTTCAAACATTCATGGATTATATTACACTGTGACCTGATTCACAAGTTTTTCGAGGACATATTAGGGCCATTTTCAGGTGCCCTTCAACAGCTACCTCTTCCCCGACACTGATTAGACAGACGGATAACGTCAAATTTTTTATAATTTATCACATTCACTGCCGTTGACGGCTTTAGAAGTCAAATATCCATATTAACTGGGAAGGCTGGGAGTGAATTAGTTTTTAAGAGTTTAGAATCTTTTTTGTCGGAGCACGGCGGCCAAGTTTGATGACTTCCAATCCGCCTTTATTCCAACTAATAAATTGCCTTTTGGGGGGCTTTATCCTATGCGAAAACTCAGCAAATGTCACAATTGTGTATCCCGCAGAAAACGCACGTACTTGTTTGAAGGTTCCATTGTTTGGGAATTTCCTATAAAAGCTCATTGACTGTAATTCTCAAACTGCAATACGTAGGCACCTGCTCTCAAGTGGTATGCGAAGAGTCACTGAAATAGAGATTCATCCATCCATCCATTTTCTGAGCCGCTTATCCTCACTAGGGTCGCGGGCGTTCTGGAGCCTATCCCAGCTGTCATCGGGCAGGAGGCGGGGTACAACCTGAACTGGTTGCCAGCCAATCGCAGGGTACACATAAACAAACAACCATTCGCACTCACATTCACACCTACGGCCAATTTAGAGACTTCAGTTAACCTACCATGCATGTTTTTGGGATGTGGGAGGAAACCGGAGTGCCCGGAGAAAACCCACGCAGGCACGGGTGAACATGCAAACTCCACACAGGCGGGGCCCGGGATTGAACCCCAGTCCTCAGAAGTGTGTATAATGTTACAATTGCTGAAAACATCTTCTTAATCCAGGACAGTAGATTAATTAAGTACAGTTTGGTTGTTTTTAAACTTTTAAGGTACTGTACATTACATTTAATCTATTAGAAGTGTTTGTTTTCAAACATTTATTTAGGTAAATTCTTTTTATTTAACTGATGACTTTGCGAATCACTATCCTAGGGAAGTCACTTGATTGCCACCAAATTTGAACCGGGTATAGTAGTTTTTTTTTTTTTTTTTTTTTAATAATCCAGTGGGCCATATCAAATGCTTTCACGGGCCATTTATGACCCCAGGCTCCCCACTTCTACTTTAAGGGAAAACGGGTCCAAAATTTGAGCGTGGCATGTGAACTGGATGCTGTTTTGTTGAAGAAGGTTGGCTGAATGTGCTGATGGCTGTAGAAAACGCTGGCTGTGTCACGAACACGTGGAAAGTAGCAGTCGAGAGCATCTGCATTTGTTTGTGTTTGGATCAGTTGGTTGTTTGGCTTTCCGTGCAGGGAGCGCATCGCTTTGTTGGCATGTGTAAAGTAAAAAATGTCTTCCTTCAGTGAGCCCATTCATCATTCCATCTTGTGCTTCTTTGAAAGCGCGATGGGAGTCCATCTCTGTCCTTTAAGGTGCCGTCCAAGCTCAATGATGGTGATCGCAGGAGATACCCTATATCGAGAGACCATGAAACTAAAAAACACACAAAAGAAATAGAAAAAAACAATGTTTTACCCTTCCCACACATTTTAAAGATATTTAAAACACTGGAACCCATTAAAGCACGTATTTTAAAGTATTGTTTTCACACTCGCTGTTAAGAAATGGCAGACTATTGTATTCCATTACTTCGAGGAAACAAAAAGAAGACCCTCGCTTGCACAGTTCTCCCTATTAGAGGCTAAGCTTGCTTGCATGTATCTGATTTTTTTCATGTCAATGTGAACAGTACAATTCCGATTTTTTTAATTTTTAAAAAAAATTTCATATCCGACCCAGGCCTCTTTCAAAATCAGAAAATCAGATATGTATCCAATGCGAGTGCAGTATGGACGTGCAAGTCGCGATCAGCCCACATATACGTCAAGGAGCATAAAACAGTCAGTGGCAAAATCAACTGATAACTCTAGGAAAACGTTCGCTCCGGTTGCACAAAATCCTTGGAATTGCCACAAATGCGTCATGACGAGTCCTACCCGTATTTGCTTCCGTCAACACTGCGCCTCGTGTTTGTGCACATGCGCAATGTGATGTCCTGTTTTGCACGCATGTGTCTGCATGTCTCACAGACTCATCCCATCCATAGTTGAAGTCACATTTGTTTTTGTAATGTTTTAAACAAACAAACAAACAAAATCTGAATTGGGCATCATGCCCTGCAGTGTGAACGTAGCCCAGTAGACAAGGGTAATTCAGATTCTTGGTGATGAAGTGCTGCCTCCACGAGTGAAAATAAAATCCATGCTCTTATTGTCTTTATGGGGAGGGAGGGGGGGCGGGGGATCTCACTCATGTTTTTTGACCGTGGGGTCAACAAGTAGCTCTGCCTGGTAAATGAAGCTGTATTTTCCTGATGGCACACCCCTCAGTAGAGGGGCCAGTTGCTCATTTGCATGAGACAGGATTGCCCCTTCAAAACAGGCTGATTTCATCAAGGGTTTAAAAAAAAAAAATAGAGTGAAAAGTGTGCTTTGGTTCTTGGTGTTTTTTCTATTTTTATACTTGCTTTTGCTGTAGTCATGGCAACATGGCTCTGATACTTGCAGTTGGCATGGCGATGTCCATCCTCAGATGAGAGGTCTTTGTCCATTGCACGTGTCGATGCTTGTCAGCGGCTTTAATGTGATTTTAAAATTACACAAGTGTTTGTTTGGGAGGTCAGATTTGCAAATCCCATCCTGACGGCCCCTGGAAATCTCAAAAGAATTTCTCCGACTGAGTTCAATTTTTGATTATTCACATATTTTTTTCATATGTAGCCAAACATGACCCAATAATGGATATTGTAGCAGCTGCAATGACTTGTACTTCCCTTTAAGATCTGTGCTCAGATCAGAGAAGCTGTTTCTGTTTTCCTTTCTGAGGCTGTGAGAGGGGGGAAAAAAAGCAAAAGCAAAAGAATTGCAACTATTTTGGGTCAGTGTCCTGTAACAGCGCCTTAGAGTTAAAAGATAAATTGCGCAATTTGGGCTGCTGCAAATATTTAAAGTTTTTTAAGACGCTTGTGCCTGTCGTGCATTCTTAAATTTCATTCCCACTTTATTCTTTATTTTTATTTATTGATTTACTTTTTTCCTTCCCTCATCTGTCATATCATAAGCCTTTCTCTTCACTTCATCACTCATGTTAAACAAGCACCTCAAAAAATGAAGTGTTAGAGATGAGTTTTTCCTGCATTGTCCAACATTGATGTTCCAGCTGTCAATATTGTTTATGGCAGCGATTCTTAAAGTGTGGTACATGTACGACTTGTGGTACATAGGCTACCTCTAGTGATACGCCAAAGAATCTCTGAATGAATGCATAATGCTATGGTGGATGAAAATGTTTTTTCAATCCACTCCAGTACATTTGATAAGTGTAGTTTAGTGTATTTAACGTTTAAGTTGAACATTTAGTTAGGGTTTTTTAATGACCTCTTATGTGCAGTACATTTTAATGAAATAATTATTCAACTACATTTTTATTTTCATTCATTCATTCATTTTCTGAGCCGCTTATCCTAACGAGGGTCGCGGGCACATTTTTGTTTTATTATCCTATATTGAAGCACAGTGTTATTGTTCAAACTGTGCCTAATGTTACAGTGGCTAATAATAATATTAAATATACTATTGAGGAAAAAAACTGCCTTGCTTTCGGCCATTTAAGGCCTACTGGCTACTGAATTTTAGTATTTAGTATTTTCTGGGGGGGGGGGTTTGTGTAAAAGTTTGAGAATCACTGGGTTATGACATTAGCAACAGTGCGAAGCTATGACGAGCTGTTTGGTTTTAGTCCTCTAGTGGATGATGGGATGTGTCATTTTGACACTTTGCAGTAATGATCTGCACCCTTGGATTTTGTTTCCATCATTGCCCCCTCCCCATTTGAACTGAATCATCAAATACAGAATCTTATTGATTTTAAGTGGCGTAAAGCAAACGTCAGATCTTGACTTTTTTTTTTTTAATCATAACTGTTCAAAGATTCTTGCGGAAACTGGTTTCAAAACCAATGCGATGGGGGGAGAAATGCATTGCTACACTGGGCACAAATCTTCAAACAAAGAAAGAACACCTATTCATTTTGGTTTATGTCTGATGTAAGATGGCCAATGTAGCTGAAGTCAACGTTTGTATCACTAGATGTTCTTCTCACCTCTCGGTCAGTCACAATTATAAACATAGTATTCAGATTTTCACGGATTATTATTCTATGTCCGAGCAAGGACATTCAAGCCAAGATTCTTAAAATATATATATATATAATAAAACATCATTCAGTGCTCTTCTGGGCACAATTGTCAAACAAATCACTTTCAGACATTAGTCAAAAAAGAACCCTATTGATTTTGAATAACAACTAACTAAAGTTCAGGGATTATTGTTCTGTCAAGTCAATTTCATGTACTGCATACAGCACTAGTTATCTCTCGTCATTTTAAACATTGAGCATGTCAAGAGGCACTGTTCTCATACATTAAAGAAAACTAACTGCACATCACATGAGCAATTACTTGAGGACAAAGGCAAGGACAACCTCCCTCTGAGCAAGTAAAAAACAAAAAAAAACAGGTGTCCGTCTCAGCCAGTTGGAGAGACCGAATAGAAGGACAGAGGGTAGATAGGAGACAGAGAAAACAGGACAGATTGGTTGAGTGACTGTGGGAGGGACACGTGAATAATGGGCACAGCAACAGCCGTCCGTATCAACAACAGTAATAATCCCATGATGACATAAATCAAGACCCCTCTCACTGGCCATATAATTAGTGTCTTACAGTAAACACAAGTGACCCTTATTGCAAGCTAAGGCTGTCTCATCACCTTTGTGTTAAATAGATGCTCGAAAATTGTGAGAGCGATTCGCGTTGTCTCCCGAGAATTCCTCCTGCCCTCTGAGGCTTGTGGGAAAAGAAAATTGAGCAGACGCCAGAGTTCAGCCGCCCGCAGGATTGTGGTCACAGTTAATCTGGCCATCCTCATTCTCCTTCTTCTATCGCCCCCATGCGCATGCGTGACTTTACCAGCCTGTAAAACTCGGCCCGTAGGCTTCGCCGCTGTTTAGACTAGCAGCAAGCACCCCCTCCTCCCTTTCCTCATCCCTCACGGACAAGCTCGCCTCCAAAAGATCATCCAGATCTCACAGTACTGCCCTAAAACATCCAGTGTGCTGCGTGAGATACAACCAAGCGGGTGACCTTATTGCACAGCAAGTGGCCCTGTTGTCTCACTGCAAGAACGTTTGGACTTTTAACCAAGTAGTGTTAGCAAAATCTGGAAAGATTTGCCTCACCAATCACCCAAAATGAGTTCAAACCATCATTCTAGCAAGTGTTTTGCATCATTTTTATTTTTATTGTATTTTGTTTTTGTGATGTTACCACTAAAGGGTGGCATGATGGCGAAAGTCATCAGTTCAGTGTTTACCCGGCCTCTTGCCCTGTTGCAGCTTTGGCGGAATGACGCGGCTCGTTTTTTTGGTTTTAGTTTTCCCTATTGTGTTGTCTGCCGGTTCTGCACTTTGAAATAACACTGTGGTGATCTAATAAAACCACCATGCATTGTGCGCACTCGTCGGGGATCTCCTAATTACTTTTTGATAAGAAAACACCTTTTAACTGGTTTGACGCGTTTCTCTTTCAATGCTTTTTAGCAACTCATCTACCAGATGAGCGTGTGTCTGGACTTGATCCAAAATTGTCATCTCAACCCTCATTATTCCCCCTTTTCTCCCTCTGCACACACACACGCACTCCTTGATGCCGGCAGCCATGCTATGTGGAGATGGCACATTCTCCTCTCATGTGGAAAAGGGAGCGCACGAATGTAGGTCATCTCCATCTCTCCGTGGTTTCCCGCACGCTTGCCAGGAATTCCGCTCAAATTCCGGGACCCAACGTCGACTGACTCGAGCTGTCGTTACCCCGGCGACTGCGGGCATGTCCCAGCTCGCCAAGGAGATTGCCGACTTGAAAATTTGAAATATTTTCATTTATTTATTTATTTTGTATGCATGCTCGACCGTTTGGACAGGTTGGAGTAATCAGATGGAAGTGCAAGGCGGCAATGTGCCCGTGGAAAAGTGACGTCATTGGCCGTCTGGGTCGGCGTGGTTACAACTTGCCCTCAGACGTTTGGCATGCAACGAGGCAAAAAAATAGCGTGCGCTTGGTGTTACTTACTCCGTGCATACACAACGGTTAATTGTGCTAGAATGTACATAGGAGCCTCCCTGAGCAATAAAAAAGACATTTTATTAGTCTCAGTGCTAAACTCCTTGTGCTTACATCATAAACATCAAAATGTGATGCAAATAATACTCTTAAAACATTTTTTATTGGGATGATTATTGCTGGAAAAGTAATTATTCTCAGATTTTCCTAAATAACACAAATTACAGTCAGCATAATTTTCAAGTGATCTACTGTTGGAGCATAATTGCACTGTTTTTGAACAAATCTACCAATGATAACTAGTTTTAGAGAGAAATAAAACAACTTAAATGCACAGCTCCAAATGATGATGCACAACAGAGTTTCAAGACTTTTTATAGGTCTTAACGAACTGTAAATAATCATGTTGAATTTGCAGCATTAGGAGGTCATTTACTGAAATCAAAAGCTATTTCAATCAAAAACATTAAGAGGTCTGGTTACATTTTAACATCGGACCCCTTATTTGCCAGCAGCCTCACAGTTAAAGCCATTAAACGTTTTTGGAGGCTTTCTGCTTCAATTTCTTTGCAAAATGTCAGAATAGCCTAAAGCTGCTTTTTGCATGTGAACTACCTCCCACCCTCACAGATTTTTCGTTTCACCTTAAGGGTTAAGGTCAGGTCATTTGCATAATATTTTGGAACACAGTGTATAGCTGTAGATTTGCATTACAAGCTAAATTTAAAATGGTATCTGAGCCAAAGTTAAAGTTCAAATCGTGTTTCCCGTCTGCGCTCGGGTGGTAGCAATGTTTCAACAGTGCCTCAAACATGAGTGTTACTTGTAAGTGGGCCATAGCGATGAATAAATGTGCTCATTACAAGGTTTGTTTTGTCACCAAAATGTTGTGTGGAGGATCGTGGCAGGAAGTAAAACATTTTTTTTTTCAAGCCACCGCTGCGGTTGATACCCCAAAGAATGATGTCATACTTATTTAATTACGTATGTTGCTGTTTTCCTCACTTTTTATTGAGAGAAACACAAATGTTTCAGTAACTTACCACTGCCTTTGTTATCCTAACAGAGGGTTTAAAAATATGTATCATGTGAAACACCTTTTTTTTTTTTTTGGTGATTATATCAACTTTTGCCATTGGGATTATTAACCTTTAGGGACTCAATCATTGAGCTTGCTGATGTTGCTGCCCCAACGGATTGGTAAGGGAGAAAGGTGCCAGAAAGCACAGTTATTATTCAGGTATTTTGGTGTACTTACTTTTTGATGATGGAAACTCGACGTGCTACAATTTAATTGGCGAATTGACAACTAATCAATTAGCAAAAACAGGACTATCTGGTGGCATCTTGGTGCCAAGGAAACAATTTGAGGTGGGTTGAGGAACATTTTTTTTTTTTTGTAGACAAAAGTAGTGGCATCTATTGACAATTCCATACCTTTTTTGGAAGGGGTGTCAATTAGGCGGCGATTTTGTGACTGGGCTCGGTCCCGAACTGGCATTTATAGTCGGCACTCGAGCAGCCAACCTTTTTTTAAAGCAAACTTCTGTCACAAACGTTCAATGATTATTGTTCTACAGTTTGTCAGGTTCTTGGTATGTTATTACAGTGCTACCACGAATGTTCTGAATCAATTATTCAAAATCTTTTTTTTTTTTTTGTTTGTCACCCTAAGGTGCCTTTGCCAAGGTGAAGGAGAGCCAGCGGATGACGGACGAGGGCAAGATGGACCAGGGCGAGGCCGACGGCATTCGCAAGCGTTGCCGGACGGTCGGCTTCGCGCTGCAGGCCGAGATGAGCCACTTCCACCGGCAGCGGGAGGTGGACTTTAAGGACATGATGCAGGCGTACCTCAGGGAGCAGATCGCCTTCTACCAGCGCGTGGTGCAGCAACTGGAGCGCACGCTACGCATGTACGAGTGTCTTTAAGGATACGGCGTGCCAAACCCGAGGATGCCCCGGACTCTGCGTTTTCCCGAGACTTACTGTGCACCTATCACATAACAGACGACATCGTTGCGACATATTGTGTCTTTTACATAATTTTAAGGTATTATGACATTACGTGTAGGTTTTAAATTCTTTGCTGTTCCTGTAGTGGATCCTTCACACTAAAGCCATCAAACGGGTTCAGTCCCCTTCACTTCATTGTCATTTTAAACAAGAAAAACAAAAATGACTGCTTTTAAATGAACGATCAGCAGCAGCAACAGAAGTGATGCTCTTTCCTACATATGTGTACCGGCGACTCATCCAAATGTTGTTGAAGTGCCTTAAAGCCACGTTTCCACCAAGCGGTCTAGTTTAGTTCAGTACGGTTAATTGGGTTCAAAACCCAACTGCAGGGTTGGCAAGTAGTATCATACACATAAATGATGTTGGTACATTTATCTACTATTGATGACGGAAACCCACATTTTTAGGTACTTGACCACTATGATTAATACCCCAACACAAGGGTACCAAAAAGTGGTATTGATGGTACACATTGATGATGGAAACACAAACCTTTTGACCCCCGACCTGTTTAGTTGGTTCCCCAGTTATTTTGGTACCCTTTACAGGTTTCGATGATACGAACACAAAACTTTTGGGATCCCACCACTGCCATTAGGAACCCAATGGTTCAGTACACTAGCCAATATTTAAACACATAAAATATCATACTGTACCGAACCGAACCCAAATGCACTGCTTTGTGGAAACGTACGTCAGAGGAAGTTGTGTTGTAGTGCGAAGGTTTGGAACAACATGCTGCCTTTAAGACTAAGTTAGCGTTTTTTGCAGCGCTAGCGCAATGGAGACGAAAACAAAAACGTTTGAGGGAATCTAAGCAAGGAACTTACTGATTGTTTTTAAACGACATGACCACAAATAGCACTTTTTTTTTTCTTATGGAAAAAAACAAAAGTTATTTACTTGTGTGTTTGTGTGGTGCAGCCACTGGAGCACACACAATTGTCCTCGTTTGAATACTTTTGATGGCTCAGTGACGTAAAAGATTTTTGTGTGTCGGCTTGACTTTCTGGTGTGGTTGTTTTTAAATCACATTCCTAAACTTGTCGATTCGGCTTCCTAAAGCGAACAGATGTGTTCTTGGGTCTAAATGTTACCGTCTACATGTTTTTTTTTTTTTTGTAATACCCTTTGACCAAGTCTATCTGGCAGTCTCTCCCACAAGTCAGAATTTTCCTACATTGTTTTTTTTTTTTTTTCCTCTCTCTACTGCGGAGCTCATTTTTCTCTATGCTTTCGTAAATGAATCTGTCCTTGTGTGTAAGGAAAATGTGCAGGCAGCCTCTGAAAAAGGCCGAAAGCAGAAAGCGGACCAGGTTTAGCATGTGAAAATCCCCATCGAAATAAAACGCAGTTTCACTGTTGCCGTGAAACGTCCCAAAAAGTATTGCTGATGTGTTGACCTTGAGGGTTTACAGAATGTCAAAAAATGCTGATTCATTCCTCACTTGATTAAAGGGAAGGGGACTTAGAAGGTTTAAATAATAAAAAAAGATACAATTAATAAAAAAAAGAATGGTGGTCTGAATTTTTTTTGTCTTGTTTCAACAACTTTACTGTCGCTCCATCACAGGCCAAAATTCATCATGGTCAGTTTGGCATTCGGCGCAAGTGGGACAGTGCCCCACCAGATCCAGTAGATGGCACTGTGGGTAAAATGGGTGCAATTTCTTGACTTCCCAAAATGAATTTATATATTTAATAGTTCATTAGCAATTGATCATTAACAGGTTTGTTGATTACCATAAAACCAGAAATGAAACTTACTGTAGTACCTTCCTATTTACTCTCCGTTACTGTATGGCTGAGAGAGTAGTGTTACTTTGTATTTTAATGTATTCCTGCAAAAGGTACTTTCAAGGATCTTTTTTTTTTCTTTCAAAAGTGCATTTTATATTTAATACATATTTTATAGTTAATACAGACATACGCTTCAACTGCAAAATTGTTGATCAAGTTGTTTATCATGATCAGTTGTGTATTAAGGGAAAATTGGACAGTGCCTCACCAGATAGAGCAGAACCCACTGTGGCGTAGAATTAGGACTTTTTAAATGTTTAATTCACATCACTTTATCAATTGCAGCAATAGCTAAAAGTGCCACAGGATTACAATATCACTCATCAAGCGCCTTCCTGTTCTCTCTCCATTATGTGAGGTGTTTCAAAGGGTGAGCAGTTCACTTTTTTTTTCCTTACCCTTGTTTGATAGTAAAGACATTTTTTTTTTTTTTTAATGAGACAAACATTTTAATTTTGCTAGACGAAAGTTGCAATTGTATGAGAATAATTTTGGGATTTTACTTGGAAACCGACGGCACGGTGGTCAGAATCATAATCAGTGGCACTGAAGAAACAACAGGAAAAAGAGTTGGAGGTGGCGGAAATGAAGATGTTGAGGTTCGCTCTCGGAGTGACCAGGTTGGATAAAATTAGAAATGAGCTCATCAGAGGGACGGCCAAGGTTCGATGTTTTGGAGACAAAGTTAGAGAGAGCAGACTTCGATGATTTGGACACGTCCAGAGGAGAAATAGTGAGTATATTGATAGAAGGATGATGAGGATGGAGCTGCCAGGCAAGAGAGCTCGCGGAAGACCAAAGAGAAGGTTGATGGATGTCGTGAGGGAAGACATGATGGCAGTTGGTGTTCGAGAGGAGGATGCAGGAGATAGGCTTACATGGAAAAGGATGACGCGCTGTGGCGACCCCTAACGGGACAAGCCGAAAGGAAAAGAAGAAGAAGCACAAGGATGCAGAGTCCTCTAGCACTTAGAGCAGTGTGAATGACTAATATAGCAATAGTCCGGTGCAATGATCATTGTGCAAAGGGTCGCCGAGACTTAAAGGAGTGTATGCGGTTTAAAGTGACGAGTAGTGCGATCATCTGGGACAATGTTGATTGTGCAAATGTTGCAGATACTCCACAGTCAGTGTGCAAATGGAGCAGATGCTACTCTGGCATGAGTGGCCAGTATTGGTCAAGAACAGATATGCAAATAGTGCAGCGTGGCGAGACTACGACAGTGAGTGCACGAGTAATATATAATTGGCCCCACAGAAATGTGATGACGATGTGAGGTGTTTCAAAGGGTGAGCAGTTCACTTTTTTGACTGGTTAGAGCGTGTGCCTCACAGTTCTGAGGACCGGGGTTCAAATCCCGGCCCCGCCTGTGTGGAGTTTGCATGTTCTCCCCGTGCCTGCGTGCGTTTTCTCCGGGCACTCCGGTTTCCTCCCGCATCCCAAAAACATGCATGGTAGGTTAATTGACAAGTCTAAATTGCCCGTAGGTGTGAATGAGAGTGCAAATGGTTGTTTGTTTATATGTGCCCTGCGATTGGCTGGCAACCGGTTCAGGGTGTACCCCGCCTCCTGCCCGATGATAGCTGGGATAGGCTCCAGCACGTCCGCGACCCTACTGAGGAGAAGCGGCTCAGAAAATGGATGGATGGATGGATAATTGGAAACCTCAATTTCAAAGACAAGATGGTTAATGTCCAAACTGATGAACGATGATGAACATTTCTCGTCATACAGTTAACTGCAAGGACTTAAGGGATTTCATCATCTACGGTCCGTAATATTATCAAGAGATTCAGAGAATCTGGAGAAATCGCTGCACGTAAGCGGAAAGGCTGAAAAGTCGTCAAACATATGTTCATAAGATGAGTAACTAAGACGAGAAGGATCTAGTCCAACATCGGATTATTCAAATCATTGATTAATACTGTTGTCCATATTTAATATAAGCTATCAGAGTATGCTTCCAAAATTGAAAAGACTAACTGCAACATTGCCTGTACAGTGTGACCGTGGAACAAGCTTATCGACTTTACGTGATTTCCTCCTTGAAAATCATCCGTATGCTTCCAGACACTCGACTTAAATCCCAGCTACTTGTTTGAGGTTCTCTCAGTTTGTGGAATGTAACATGAGGAGCTGCCATGACGTCATTTCGCTCACAGGAGGAAATGTCATCAAGTGGAAGAAATAAGGTAGGATGCAGGATATACCTGTCAGTGTCATGTACACACCTCTGCAAAGTTACTTGTTCATTTTGATTGTTCGCAAAGCCAACAAAGGGCTTCTAAGGCCACCGTTGGAATTGTTCCAAACATCATATCGTCCCATAGGAAATAATGGAAAATTACATAATGTGCTCGACTGTCAAACTGTGGCAACATACGGACTACTCTGGCCCATAAGCGAGCATTTACATTACTAAGAGTCCTGTTATATTTGTTGCATTAATGTAGCAGTTTTTTCCCCCCCAAATTAAAAAAAAAAAAAAGTTTTATACTTTTATCTCATTAAATAACTGGGTAATTACTTTGTTATAAATAAACATTTATACGAATTTAAAAAAAATAATATTAGTAAAACTACCACTTTTTTTTATACAATGGTGCCTTGACTTAGAAGTTTATGAGTGTTTTCAGCATAATTAAAAATCATTGAAAGAATTTAACAGTTTTTGCAACATGAATGAATGCTTTCATGCAAGGCCATCACTACTAAGCTTGAGCAATATTAGTCATTTTTTTCATTCAAATGAATGTGGTTTGGTTATATGCTCCTTGTTTTCTCCTTGTTTTATGGTTGCTTTTACAGTAATCTACAACATGGAGTGGCAATAAACAGCTTGAAGCCACTTTTTTAAAGAATTGTTTATTCCCTGCCACACTGGTGCCGATTGTGAAGTTTGCTGCCACCACGTAGGGTTCGCAACTCAAACTTTTGCTCACGACTCAAGACAAAAAAATCGTACAAGCGGCGGTTCGTATCTCAAAAAACGTGTCAGTCGGTTCACGCTTCGAAATACCATTGTATTTTTTTGGGCAGCAAAGTGAGTTAAATTTTGAATTTTTTGTAATTTAAAAAACGTCATTATTATTAAAAAATGTTTAACGTATTTATGTATCTTTTTTTAACAAATTTGAGTTGTAAATCAGAAGTCTTGGAAAATAGTCACACAATTAAAAATACTATTGTTCAATTTATGTTACGAAGGGACTTAAATAAATAAATATTCTAAATCGAAGATAAAAATGCAATTTTTGTTTATAATTGTTGCCAAAATGAAACGATCATACCCATTTAGCAAGAAACGTAGTAAACACACTGGATTTGCTTTAGTGGACCACAAAAGAAAGAAAAAAAGGGCCGGATCTGGTCTGGGCCTTGAGTTTGACATGTTTGCTCTAAATTGTCCATAGGTGTAAATGTAAGTGGGAATGGTCAACCCTCATGAAGATAAATTGTATCGAAAACTAATGGATGAATATTTCTGCATACCTTTGGACACTTGAGGTGGTCCGCATATTTTTTGCATGCTTAAGTGCTCCCTTGTCTGATGAGCCCTTCCGAAGGGAAAAAGTGTTGGATTGCGTCCTTGCTGCGGGCGCACCTGGTAAAACCGTTAGGCAAGAAGTGGCAGCAGATGTTTGTATAAAAAAATTGAAATGCTGAGGGAAGGAAACGGAGAACTGCATAGTTTTGCTCGAAGATGGAAAAGTGGCACACGCTGAGTCGTCACCGCTTTCCCGCTGTCCTCCTTCCTTTCCCGCAGTTGAGCTGCGGCCGGCCAACAATGCGTCGCTATCACCTCATTCTTCTTTGACGTGTGAAGCACTACACGCCACACTGTGACACTTTTGTCAACTCACGCCTTAAGCCACCCACCCCGGTGACATGGACTTGACCTCTGACCTGCTCCACCTCCTTTTCCTCCTATTTGAGTATGTGCGGGAGCAGCTAGTGACAAGCTAACTCGGAAGCTATACTTTCTCTTTTATACTTTGGAAATTACTCCAAATTAAACTGCATCACTATAACTGCCTTTCCGTCTGTCCATCCATCCATCCATCCATCCAATTTGCATTAGGGGCAGAAGGGACTGTGCCCCAACAATTAGCACTGTGGTGGATTTTTTTTCCCGTCCTTACCAACATACCGTAACATGACATAACATAACATATTTTACATTTAATACAGAGTAGTAATTTAACTACAAAAATATCTATTTGGATATCAATCATTAAGGGCCAATGGGAAACATGCCCTACCAGATCCGGCAGATGGCACCGTGGTTGAAAACTATACTGTACGTGCTGGGTAGCCGCAGTCACGACAGTATAAAGAAGCCTTAATTCCTCACGGCTCATGAAAGGGTCTCTCCTATGATGAGTACTGTACGGCAACAATGGCACCATGACCAAGCACACCGGTGCGGTAAATTTGAATAAAATGTGAAACTTTCAAACATTTTCAAGTTTTTTTTGTTTTTTTTTTACATTTATTGACTGGCGTTTTAGGCTATGACAAAAACACTACAAAACAATAATTTTGTAGTTCAGAAATATGGGTGCAAATGGCCTAAAAAAAAAAAAAGTGCTTCAATGTAGCGAGAATTGGCTATATCAGACGATCCCCTGCCCCTATTGGTCCGTTCTATTGAGGATCCACTAAATTTTTTTGTACTTTTCTAGATATAGTTTTTAAAATTCTAAAGAATTTGGTGGATGACTGGTTGGAACATCTGCTTCACAGTTCTGGGGACCGGGGTTCAAATCCCAGCCCCGCCTGTGTGGAGTTTGCATGTTCTCCCCTTGCCTGCGTGGGTTTTCTCCAGGTAGTCCGGTTTCATCCCACATCCCCAAAACATGCACGGTAGGTTAATTGGCAACTCTAAATTGCCCGAAGGTGTGAATGTGAGTGCAAATGGTTGTTTGTTTATATGTGCCCTGCGATTGGCTGGCAACCGGTTCAGGGTGTACCCCGCCTCCTGCCCGATGATAGCTGGGATAGGCTGGGATAGGATCCAGCACTCTGTGGATTTATCTATTGATCATTATAAATTTCACATTAGGGGCAAGTGGAACTGTGCTCCACCAGATGCCACTGTGGTGAATTTTTTTTCCGTTTATTCCAACGCGGGTTTAACATTTAATACAGAGTCGTGATTATATTCCAAAATTTTGCATTAGGGGAAAGTGGGATGGTGCTCCATCAGATTTAGCACATGGCACTGAGGTTTAAAATCCCATGTTTTGTTGTTTTGAGTTGTGATTCAACTGCGAAATATCCGGATGTAATTAGAAATTACTTATTTTTGTTCATTCCGAAATCAATTTTATAATTCACACAGATTTGCAAAATTATCCATCAATCATTTTCAATTTTTCATGAGGAGCAAGCAGGACAAGTGCCCCACCGGATGCAGCAGATGGCATTGTGGCGGATTTTTTTCCTGGTCTTTCCAAAATACATTTGATATATAATCCAGAGTAGTAATTAAAATGAAAATTAAGACAGCACCTCTGTGGTTGCACCCAAAGTGAACAATCAGAATTGGGGATTAAGACGTGCAGTTCAATCCAGCCTCGGTGACGTCAAGGATCCGCTGCCCTCCACTCTGATATCAAAGAGCTGAACCAGAAATAACTTTGCTGACTTCTTCCAGATGTTGTTAAATGGACACAGCTACAAAAAGGTCACTTTTAAGCCAACAAAGACGGCACTTGGACCTGTGACGTCAACAACTGTTCATACAGACAATACAGTGTAAATAAGCCTTAAGACAACCCCAGACTTGGCTGTTTTGGTGACCTTTTCCACTATGACATAAATAGGAGGACACATGCTAGTATTAGCAATGATATAAGTTAGGGGTTCAGTGTATTTTATATTTAACACGGAGTACTGCAAAATCATTTATCTAGCTATTACTATCTGCATTGCAATAAGTGTGGGTGGGTCATTGCCCCACCAGATCCAGAAGATGGGACAGTGGTGACATTCCACCCTCCTTCCAAAATGTATTTTATATTTAATACAGAGTAGGGATTCATCTGTGAAAATATCCAACACGCTCCATTTTGCATTAGTGGCAACAGGAACGGTGCCCCTATCGGATCCAGGAGATGATGGCACTGTGTTGGAAAATTATTTGTTTTGGAAATTGCATATACCTGTATATAGTTCTGAAATGTATTGTATATTTACAATAAAAAGAAGTAATCAAACTCAAAATTAGAATCTATCAATGAAAAAACTTAACTCGCATCATACTTCTAGAGTAATTTCTTCCTTCCTTTTCTCTTTTTTCTTTCTTTCATTTTTCATACTTTTGTTCATTCATCGTCCATCTTCCTTCATTCTTCCTTCCCTTTTCCTTTCCTATTCTCTGTCATTCATCTATCTATGTCCATTCTTTCTTTCTTTCTTTCTTTCTTTCTTTATTTATTTATTTCTCTCTCTCTTTCAATCTATCATTGTCAGTTTTGCATTACGGCAACTGGGACAGTGCCAAGTGTATTTTCTATTCAACACAAAGAAGTGAGAGCCAATTCGGAAAATAAATGTAATCGCAAAATCCGTTCAGCGCTAGCTATCAGAATCCAAATGAACTAAATGGAATGCAGTATGTAAAATAAATCTAGTATTTTATTCTGTTTAAATACAGAAAATGGAGGGCTGTTAAGGTTAAAAAGAAGGTCAATGCAGCAATTTTCAGAGATGTGTTTGTGTGTGTGTGTGGGTGGGTGTGCGCGAGTGTGCATGTGCATATGGCAGCACTTGATGGTGCTGGCAGACGAGTTGTATTATTCCAAGTAGGATGTTGTCCTCTGAACAACCTCTGTAGTGACTCAGTGCTTATCTAGAAGAGCGTCGGATTTCACAAGCTACCTCTTGGGGACAGACACGTCTACAAAGGTGAAAACACGCCACATTGCTCGCATGCAACATGCGCATTATCTGTCGGATCATTCAATCATTGTTGTTGATTTTCCCCAAAACTAAATAGGGCAAATCTCGACTTTTTTTTTTTTTTTTTTTTTTCTCTCAACAGCAGGCCACAGCTCTCGACTATTCGTTTTTAACTTTTTAGCCATCAAACTTTCCAACTGATCATGAAATAAGTGCAACACGAGATGTCCAAACGGTGGTCAAAGGTTGATTGCTGGTGTCTATTTTGAATAGAAATCTCAAGCTGCAGTTGAAAATGAGACACAAGAGGAGATCAAAAGGTCCGGAAGGAATGAAAGCAAGAGACTTTGGAAAAAGGGCTACGGGACATTGGATTATGAAGTTGCAGTTTCATTCTGATAGTACATTGTAACTTTAACTATTTTGGCTGTCATTGCATTTTTTTTAAAGTTGCAATGATTCATCATAGTTTGAAATTGAGTCTGGTTAGTAGGGATTCTCTCTTCAAATGTACTGTAAATACAGTGGTACCTTGACTTACGAGTGCTCAAAAAATTCAATATGTCGCTTACGAGTGACCTTTTTTCTAGTTTGCTTCAAGTGCTTTATTGTCACTCTCACTTGACATTTACTGTGAAATTCTTCATAAAACAAAGAGAATTACACATATTTAACCAAACCAAATACCAAAGTCGGGTCGTAAAATACTAACTCATATTGGGAAACACCTAGAGGTAGCTATAAACCTTTAAACAACTGATATTTGAACACAAACCGTGCCACAACATCCAGTATACTGACAGAGCATACAACACTCACAGGCATATATTCTTTATGTTCTGCAAAAAAAAAGAAAAATATCACTGCAGCTTAGTTGCGATGGTCTCCTTTACGTTTCATCAACAAATCTACTTGTACAATATGTATGTAGGTATTATACCACCCCCTGGTGGCCAAGGCACACACACCAGAGGGAGCAGCACAATGTCCAATTAAACACAGTGTATGTTTTTATACCGTACAATACTGTGAGTGTTTTATTATTTAAAAAAAAAAGGTTACAAAATTGTTGATGAGTTTTGGGGGCTTGAACGGATTAATGGCATCATTTGAGATACAGTCCGAGGGTGGTCACAGAACTAATTGAATTTGAGTCAAGTTACCACTATACCACCTGAATTGATAAATATGTACAGTTTGGTCTCTCTCATTTGTGTATTTTGACCTACAGCGGGTGTGTCTGGCCCACATCCCCTGCGATAAACTAATCACTGCACATGTGACATCACATAAACGGGGAGCATTTGTGAGACTACTAGCGTGTCTGTCGATATGCAGTCATTTCCTCCGAAACACAGGAACCTGTAAACACAGGAACCTGTAAACAACATTCCACTGATAACTATTATCTCACTAGGGGATGCAAAATGCTCCATTTCTGCAGTGTCGCATAGGGCTGGGGCATCCATACATAGCTATCGTGATGGGCGTTCTATAAAACGTCCCTGTTTTGTCCTATTACCATTATGGCTGTGAGCAAAATGTTTGAAATAGTTCAGCTTTAAACAGAATCTCTGCAAGCCAGAATCGCCTTAGCAGCAGCAGGAGGCACACTTTGCCTTCGAGCTGAAACAATAAAAACAAGCAGTCTTGGCAGCAAAGAAGATTCTCCCACTATGCTTTGAGGTCAATCAGAGTCTGAGCTGATACACAAACTAAACTCTTTTGGCGAGTGTGCATTTTGCTAGTTGGCCAACACGCGCAGCGTGTCGAAAGGACTGCATAGACAACTGCCAA
This sequence comes from Phycodurus eques, assembly GCF_024500275.1. NCBI lineage: Eukaryota > Metazoa > Chordata > Actinopteri > Syngnathiformes > Syngnathidae > Phycodurus > Phycodurus eques. The sequence goes on from NC_084529.1 coordinate 18,155,631, forward strand.
ACAAAACTGCACTATCTTGAGGTAAAGAACAGTGATAAATGTAATGCTGGGTTGACATCTGGAACACCTTTAAAGAACACAAACATATTACAACTTGATTATCGCTGCAATATTTTGCTTATTCATATTTCTTTCACTGGTATGTGAAAGTTTAATAAGGATGTGGCCAGAACAAATGTATTTTTAAGGCCCCCAATGTTTCTTTGCAAGTGAAACATCAATCATGTTGATCGACTTGAAGTTGTTCAGTGCTGAGTGGACCTATGTTTAAAGATGACGGATAGCTATGGATGCTTTCTCTGGTCCGAATCAGTTCATTGGTAAATAAACTTGGGTCTATTTCTTCCCACGCCCCTGGTTTCATTTCGACTCAAAAGTTTACAATTCCAAGTGAAGCAAAAGACATCACCACAAAGTATGTGACATTGTTCTCTTCCCTGATTGATTGTAAGGACTCTCACCTGGGAAGAACGTTTGGTGCGTGGACTAGCAAGTGAAGCAATGTTACTGAAGGCGACATGTGATTGACATTTTGATCAAAGGAGACTCGCTGCTAACAGATGATATGCAAAATCCAAGACTACATTTTCAGGCAAGTCAACGGTCTTCTCTGTGTACATTCTACATGTAGTAACCATTCGGCCGTTTAAGGACAAATCTGATTCGTTTATTTGCCAGATTGGATCATCATTTTAACTCCAGTTGAATTTGTTTGGAACCACACCCAAGCACAAGTGTGAAAACTGACTCAAGGGTGCGAGCATCCAATTGTAGACTCGGGTCTAACAGTACTTTTTTGGAACTTAAGCGCCATTATTTTATGGAAAAACTCACATATTTGTGTTTTTGTGCTCTTTCTTTCACACTCTAAGATGCTACAGGGTGGTGTCAAAACCCTGGTTGAATAAGAACTGGGCTCAAGGAAGTACTGTATGTTGATGTGACACATGTCGACTGAGAGACAAGCTTTGTATGTTGGGGAGGAGTTAATTTTATCCTGGGTTGTCAGTGGAAGTAAATGCATGTACATGTGTACTTCAGGGCACGGCGAACGACTGGTTAGCACATCTGCCTCACAGTTCTGGGGACCGGGGTTCAAATCCCGTCACTCCGGTTTCCTCCCACATCCCAAAAACATGCATGGTAGGTTGACTGAAGACTTCTAAATTGTCCGTAGGTGTGAATGTGAGTGTGAATGGTTATTCGTTTCTATGTGCCCCGCAATTGGCTGGCGACCAGTTCAGGGTGTTCAGGGCTATCTCCCACCCGAAGATAGCTGGGATAGGCTCCAGCAGCCCGTGACACTAGTGAGGATAAGCGGTAAAGAAAATGGATGGATGGATGTGTACTTCAGATGCATTTTTCAAAATCAAATCATCTGGATGCCCATTTTTAAGTGTAATGTAAGATGAGTTTGAAATGGTATTATAGTGTTTTTAGGATCATAGTTTGTGGTATATTTACAATTTAAACTATTAATATACGCAATTGCAAAATGTTTTGGGAAGGTTTAAGTTAAGCTTTTTAAAAACATTTTTTTACTATTTGCGGTAGGGCTCGATCCGCATCCCACTGCAATTTTGCTAGTGGTTAATGTCCTTATGGGAACAGTCGGCGGCACACCCTGCAGTAGTTGACGGCGGGGTGAGCAGTGCCTCATTTGTATAAAACAGCAGCACTTCATGCTGTAAAAAGAAGGTGAAAACTGTGCTGTAATTGTTGATCCTTTGGGTATTTTGACAAAAGAATGTCAGTCATATTATGATGTATTAAATTGCGAACAAAAAGCACAGTATTTCTCCTTTAAGGGTTGTGCTTGTTGTCAAGTGTTTGGACGAGAAGCTAATGTTTTTCCCCTTACTGTAGTGTGCTCTATGACTTCATATTGTGAAATTACATCGAGAAAAAGCCGTGATGAAAAGCAGCGGAGGCCTGACTGCTCCTGAGTGAATTTCCCCAAGGACTCGCCTCCTAAAATAACTTGCCATTTCGGCATCTCTATGGGTATATCAAACCGCCATCTCACCCCCGCTGCTTGACATCCAGGACCACCTCAGACACTTCCTGGGATCATATTGCAACCTGGTACCTTTGTATGTCCAACATCAACATGGAGAACTGGTGCAAATGTTCTCCTGATGCAATTATTTCTGTGTTTACATGTGAAAGATGGAGTAAAGCTGCAGAGAAACAGATCCACCTAATCAGCTGCACGCATAAGATTATGACTACCCCTCAAAAAATATTCAGAGAGCGGTGACGGGGGTTCGCCCTGGTGAAGTCACTCTTTTGGAACCTGGAAGAAGTGATGTAAAAAGTAGAGAGGAGATACATCAGTGCTTGTGTTGCTCTTGGAACGTTCCATCGTCCCCAAGTCCTGAACCACTACAGAGTATCATCCACACAACGTCGATATTTCCAGCACCATGGCATTCCACAGTGGTGTGTAGGTCTCCAAACTTTTTGTTTTTTTTTTGGACTCAGATAATTCAGGACTTTGCCTCAAGGCACCTTAGTTGTACAACAAATTAGGTCCATGGAAGGTCTTGAACCTGCAACCAGCTGATCCCTAAGTCAATAACCTTACAAATGAGCTATATTGCTATTTTTTTAAATTGATGTTTCCTGCTGGTACTCCAATGTTCACCCAAATTCCAAAATCACGCTTCTTAGTCACTGAATCTAAATTGTCAATGGGGGTGAGTGTGAATTGTTGTTTGTCTATATGTGCCCTGAAATTGGCTGCCGACCAGTCCAGTCCAGTCCGTGGCACAAAAAGGGTTGGTGACCACTGATCTACAGCGCGATAGGCACACCATCTTTTTTTCCCCTTCAAAATATGCATTCAGTTATAAGCAGCTATTGACTTTATTTCATACAGAATAAAAACAAAAAGCATGCCCTTCTTCTAAAGTATTCGTGTAGCTGGAGCGGTCCGCATGTCCCGATTGGCCGACTAAGTGCTGCTATATAAGGAGTTTTCAAATTTAGAGTTTGCTTTATCCTTTTCACGGATTTCTATGATATTCACAAGTCTTAGGGAAAAAGTACACCTCCACTATTTCCATGAAGCCTCAGCTGTCAATGAATCATGCCTCTTTGGTGTTTCCACATTTATTCCCATCGTATGCGTGGTGGGTGTGTCAATACACGTAAATGAAAAGTTTGCAAATCCAGGCACAGAAAAACAAAACAAAAACGGCCTCACATGCAAATGAGGGAATATGACCCTAATTTTGAACAGTTTTAACCCCTAAGCTACTACTACTTGATGTATATGCTGTATACTAAATACTAAGAATACCGGTTTGCCGCTTTACACTAATGTTAGCCTATGGCTCGTAAAAATGCAAAAGGTCTTAAGTGCTAGCATTACTTGCTAGTATGTTTTCTAATGAGCCAAGGAGGGAGGAAAGCAAACTCATTTTCTATGAATGTAGCTAAAATGCCCCAAATAAAACATGGGCTGTCTATAACAAGCTTGAACACAATATATAACCCCCAAATTGAGCAACTTTCAAATTCCTTTAGTCTTACGAGTGTGGCTAGCAGCTAGTTAGCGTGGCTGTGGTCTGGCCAGCGACGGTGTTGTTTTTGGCATCCAAGACAAGATGACAGTGGCAATCAACCTTTTAAGGACAAAAGCCAGACGTTAGCAGTTGTTGGCCGCTGGGCCTTCATGTTGTCACAATTTATTTCTTCACTGCACTTGTAGACCTACCCTGCGGCTGGAAAAGGTAAGGACATGGATGAGAACGTGGACAATTGGTCACGCTACAGAATTAGAGTACATATATGTTAACAGCAACGCTGCTATTTTGCTGTAAATCTGACTTCTAAATCCTTCCATATGAGGTGAGGGTAATGCTGTTATCTTGGGATGAAAGAGTTCATGTTCACATAATGACATGAAGCATGCTGTGATTGGAATGTTGCTTGAGCTTCAAGGAGAAATCATTAAGGGCCAACTTTATGATTCTTAATAAGGACTTTTTTGGGGGCCATTTCAGTATAACAGCAAATCTGTGACACATTATTAAGGGTTGTTTGTGCCAACATTACATCAGTATAAAAGCAATTAAATCAATCTTCAAAACATGAATTGATCAAATCATGGGTAATAATTAGTTAAAATGAATTGTATTGTGAATACATCATTATATTGAACCTATTTATTAGTTTTATTTCACTGATATAAATATTTCATTAACCTTTTGAATTATTGAATGCCCTTTTTCCCATTGAATATATTTTCTAATTATTTACTGGAATGTATTTGTCTATTTAATGATGTTTGCATTTTATTACTGGCATTATAAATACTAAATTATAGAGGGTTGGTTTGGACAAAATAAATTCGGAGGTGATTAAATATAAAATCAAAACATTGAAAATTCAATCAAATAATTAATTAGGTTGTGAAATATGAGCTTTTGATGGTAATTTATTGCAGTATCCAACCTTTTAAATTAAGGCATATCATTTTTATTTATTTAATGACTTTTGTATTTAATTAGTGACATTATTTAATGTCCCTTTATTTCATGATGCTGCAATGAATCAAATTGTCATGAAAATGTCATGAAATGCGACATGAAATAAAGTTTTCAAAGTCATTTTTTACAATTAGTGGTCTACTAAGGTGTACATAGGTTTTTAGAGTTGTTGGTTCATATGTTTCCAGTGATGAATAGTTTAATTCTGCTTTACAACAGAGCTGACTAACGGACATTTCCCTTATCGCCAAGTTTTCACAAAGTGAAACAATACATAAAGAACATGGATGTCATAAATGTAAACCAACTCCGTGTTCGATGGGCTCTGTCTCATCACGGCAAGCCTAAACATGCCACAACAAAACAGAAAAGAGCGTCTACTGTTTACAAAGTTCATCAGTTATCTGCAGGACAATGTGAACCAACACAAGCCAGCAGTTGGACACATTTTGAAACACTGTTGTATACAATATGTCATTATTTGTACACGAAAAGGACATGTTGAAGAGGGTTGCCGAAAAGTCTTCATCGTAAGAAAACTTTTATGGTGGTTTTGGATTGATTTAGGTACAACGTACAACCAGATATCACGACCGCTGTATAATCATATTAATTATGTATTGCAACTTAAGAGTTAAATAAAAACAGCACCTACATACATGTTTAAACACAAACAGTTCTTAAAGATTAAATGCAAAGGTAGTAAGTTTAAACGTTAAATACAACCTAACTACTTAGGCAGTGATTCCTTCACACGATTAAGAGGGTGAGTAATGCCAACATGTTGGAAGTTGTACAAGTTTAGGCACCTCTCACTCGAACAGAGCATGTATACGTATGTTACAAAACAGAGTATGTGTCACAGTAGGTAGTTGAAATTGTGTCGCGATCGTGAGCATAGATGAGGCAGTTCATGGAGTGAATGTCGAACGCCATGTAAAAAATCCAAACTCGAGTCATGTGGTGAGTCAGCGTCACTCACGGCTTTGTCTTAAAGGCCCTTTTTCAGTCTTGTTTTTGTTTGATGGTTTGAGGTTTCACAAACGCTAAAGCAATCTTAGCATCAAAGTCACTGTTGTACTTGAGATGTTTCTTTTCACAAAAAGCAATTTTTTTCCCCTCTTTTGGCAGAGGTAAAAAACTGTGTTTTTGATACAACCAACCCATGTTCTTTTGCTGATTACTAACGAACAGAAAAGATAGAAAAACAAACTTTTTTTCTGGTGAGCGAGAGACAAAGATAGTCTACTATTTCTTTTTCTTTCGGTATGGTTTGTCCTTATTATGTCACAAAACACAATACTCTTGAAAGATCAGTCAAAATAAATGCTCTAAAACGACTGTCAATATAGGGAACTCTGCTTTGAAAACAGCTGGCAGTGAAAGAGCAAAGTGCTACGCTAATTAAAGTAAAGTGAACATCATAACAATAACGTTAGGGTGAGAAAAGGAAAATAATGAGCTAAAATAGTGACATTTACAAGCGTGAATGAATGAATGTTACTCACAAGAACGACAGAAACACGTACACGTGTTACAGTGGGCAGCAGTCAACAATACGTGATCGCTTATCTGACCTCCAGCTGCCTGAGTGGGTGTGTGAGAGTGTGTGTGAGTATGTGAGTGTTGTGCTCTTTCTGAATGGTCTTTTCTTCCCTGTTGGCTGCGCGAGTGTATGTTCTTATATTGACCTCCTGACAACGACATATGGCCTCAGGGGGTCCCGCAATTCCACTCCACCAACCCGTCTGACAGCTGCATGTGAGAGAATACTGAATTCTTAGGGTGGTGCATTTTTTTTTTTTCCCTTTTGTTGATGTTTATTATTATTTATTATTATTTTTTTAATAGGTTAGGTGGCCAAACGCATTTTTGGAAAAATATCAAACAATGTTGGTGGTTTATTACAATCAAGTGCAGTTTAAAATAACTAATTTGGAGAAATGTGTGTCAACAAATAGCATCTATGAACTGATGTATTGATAGTTTCCCATTGAATTGACGTACAGTACCACAAGTGACACACTGGCTCGCTCTAGTGTTATGTGAAAGAATGACTGAATTTTAAGTGCAGCTTTAATATTCAAACTGTACATAATGTTAAGTATATCCATCCATCCATCCTTTTTCTGAGCCGCTTCTCCTCACTAGGGTCGCGGGCGTGCTGGAGCCTATCCCAGCTATCATCGGGCAGGAGGCGGGGTACACCCTGAACCGCTTAATGTTAAATATAGTAAAGTAGTAAATAGTAAAATCGCTGCATACTATACAAATGTATTTTTATGTTGGTCATGATGGTGCTACTTGTACTTGGTGCTACTTTGAGGTAGCACTTTGTCAAAAAGGTTTGAGAACCACTGATCAAGATTAACACCAATATATTGTATCATAAGTTAAATACAACTGAATTGTACTTAACAAATGTACTGTATTAAAGAAAGGTTTAAGACACTGTAACATAAGACACTGTTTGAATATTTAATAAGGAGCTGCATTTACTTTTATTCCTACGTCAGCTTTTTCCCTGGGATATCTTGCAGTTGGCGGCGACATCAAATAATGATCTCTCAGATGCACGCCACTTCCTGCAGGCGATACGCTCCAATTGGCTGCAGAGATAAGACGGGCTCAGTAAAGCCCAACGGGAAGCGGTCGTGTTTGATCATCTTAAAAGCTAACTTCTTAGCTTTTTTTTTTTTTTTTTTAATTGAAGCTCACCAAATGACTTGTCACCATGGTTACCAGGAGGCTTTATTTTTTTCAGATGAGGTCATATTGTTCTAAAGTTAAAAACAACTTCAAGTGGTTGTTTTCCTTTAATATCCCCCACTTTGAAGAGACAAGTGTTTATCCTCCTGGCATCTCAAGAATGAGTAATCCTCTTCCCAGTCTGGAGCTGTTTTCCCATTAAAATTTTATTTTTTAATATTTTATTTTTAAAGACTGGAGGAGTCATTTTTCTCCAAACTTACGCAAGACGACCTCCGCCAGAGACATGAAAGAATAGTCCTGTTTTCAGCATTGAGGCATCTGGAAGGAACATCATGTCTGCTCAATGTTTGGAAAAAAAGGGAGACAATTATACTTTTTTTTTTTTTTTTTCTCCAACATGGACACTGTTTACAAACCAGGATGGTCAATCTAAGGCCTGTCAGCCATTTAAAGCCAGCAAGGGGATTTGATGCAATTCTAAAACCAAATTAAACCTGCATAGCACTGTGAAATGTTGGTTATCATGTCTGCCTCACAGTTTGGAGGGTGCGAGTTCGAATCCGGCCTTCCTGTATGTAGTTTGAATGTTCTCCTGCTTTCCAAAATCATACATGTTAGGTTAATCAAACATTCTAAATTGTCCTTAGAATGTGAATGGTCGTCCACCACCACAATGTGAAACTGATGTCGAGGTGGGGGTTAATTGTTTCTAATTTCCAGGGGGCACCCCGATGGGTTTATATTTAGGGGGGAATAAAATGCCGAAAAATATTGTTAACACTTTTTCATAGGCATATAAAAGCGTGTCCTGAATGTGTGATATTTTTACATAAGTTTTATTTGAGAACAACAAAACAAACATGCACGCAAACAACAGTAACAAAAACAACAACAAGGTCTGGATTCTATTCCTTTTGAAAGACATCCACCAGCGACATCGCTTGCATAATCGCGTCTGAGAGATAATGACGTCAGCACGTACGCACGCACGCACAGCTGGGCTCAGCTTCTTGTGAACAGCTTCAGTCAGAACCCGCGCGCACGCACGCACGCACACGGACGCGCACGCATGCACACCTCGAAAGCAGGAATCTTTTTCTTTTTCACACGAATGACAATTATTGTACATCACTGCCACCTGGTGGTCAGTGAAAAATCTGTAAAAAAAAATACAATGTATCATCATCATCATTATCTTCCACATTTTAAAATATTTAGCTTTTTTTAAGTAAGTCATTCCTCATATAATAATAACAAAATAATCTTATTAGAAATATAAAAACGTTTACATGAAACTTTCAATGTGTAAACCACACTGTTGTGACGGTATCCATTTGTTTAAAAACGTTTTTTAAAAATAATAAATAAAATTGCAAAAACGTTAAAAATAACATCACTGATGATGGTGTAGTGGTTCATTCGCCTGACTAGTGTGCAGGCAGCGTCGGTTCGGTTAATGCTCAGTGAAGGCGTGAGTGTGAAAGGTTCTGTCTCGATGGCAATTATTTTTACTCAGTCAAGCAGTTGACAGCCAGTGCAGTTTGAGCATAATCATTATTTTTATTTAAAAAGTTGCATCTAATTTGACTGACTCCAATATTTTAGGTACACAGATCATTATATGATCAATATGATATTACAAAAAAGAGTCACTTCAAAAATTCTACCCTTACAAACATAATTTTATTAATACACCAGCAAGGTACTAAGATGAAGCCAGTGTTAATTTTTGTGAGCGCAAATGAGACAAAACAAAATAATTAATTAATTACAATAATATAGACGTGATTGACCTCAACTCATTTCAAGAATTACTGCTACAAATAAAATGAGTGCTGTTGTTACCATTTACACACACCTTTAAAATTGTGTGACTGAACAAATCAATGAAGAGAGCCTTTGTTGCATCAAGAGTTTTTATTTCATTAGTGTAATGGAAACCTTTCAGGAGGCTTAAACGGATGGTTGTCTTGTTCTAGAAGCTCAATTTAGGAAAAAAAAGGTATTTTATAGCATGGGGTGATGTAAGGGCAATGAAAGAAATAATAAATAATGAATGAACAAAGGAGGCGTGCTGATGAAACTCTGGATGAAAACAAAAGAGAGCAGCAAGCTTGAGAGAAGGGCGGTTAGTCTTCATTAAACGTTGTTTAATTAGAGTACAGCGAAACACCGAGACAGATAGAAGCCCCCAAATGAAACAGATTATTTACACAAAAAAATAGATAAAATGTGAGGGGCGGAGTGAGAAATAAGAAAACCCAAACATTTCACAGGAAATACAAAGTGTCTTTGAACACATCACTTACTGAGCTCTGTGCCAACAGCTAAAAAGAAAAAAAAAAAGAAAAAAAATCCTCAACATGTTACAACAATTTAAGATGTCAAGACATTTCAGTACATGGTTAAAAAAAAAAAAGATTCAAAGTGTAGTTCAGGGATGGGGAACCTTTTTCCCCTCCAATGAATAGCCATACTAAATAGATGAATTTCTGATACAACAATCACATTCTTCAATTATTATTATTATGAGCATCTAGGTTAAATATTTTCATAAGAGCCACTCTGATTTGTTTCTACGAATCAAATGCTCTCGCAGGGCCGCAAATGGTCCGCGAGCCGTAGGTTCCCCACCCCTGGTCAAGTTCTACATTACCTTTTAACCTCCAATCAACATTCACCAATCAGAAAGGAACAAGGAAGTAAAAGTCTTCGTTACAAAATAAAAATGTTCATTATCTCAGTACGCGACTATATTTAGCTTACATACAGTACGGAGTGCTTTGAACGCGAGACAAACCGGACTGTGTCGTCGTCATTCCGATCCTGATCAATCACCCCCAGCGCCAAACAGCATCTGTGGAAGTCTGACATCATCAGCCTGTCGCGATGTGTTTAAGACCAAACTTCCTGTCCACTTTGTGTTGCCGGTCCGGTCAAGTGAAGGAAGCTCACCAGAACTTTTGAAGCAGAAATGGTCAGTCCTTGGAGCTAAATTCAAGTTTGAAAGTGTATTTATTTTTAGTACCAAATAATCTAAAAAAAGACAAATTGATGAAATGTTTCGAGTGATGACATTAAACTGAATTTAGCCCTGAGAAACAGTGGGGGTGGGGGTCGGGTAAGGGGGAAACAAACAAACCAGAAAGCACAGAAGAGGCAAAAGGCTCTTTGAAATCTTCTGGACAAGACAACATATAAAGTTACAGTACAGTTAGTAGTTGGACAATATCCACCACCATTATGGATTTTGAAATAAAGCAAATACGCTGCAACTTAAGTGTATATACTGTATGTATATACACTCAGGGATCATTACCATATTATGTAGAATACCTCCATCTTCAGGGGCTGTATTGTCAATGAGTCCCTCAAGTTTGGAGCTACATGGATGTCACCAAATTTGGCATTCCTCGCTAGAAATTCTTTGCCAGGTATTGACTTGTGATCAGGCCACTGAAGAACATCCAATTTCTTCATCTTCAAAAAAGTCCATGAAAATAGAAAAATTCTACATAAAACGGATTCAATTCAAGCTGGATGTTTACCCTTCACTCACGTTGATTGTCTTACTCAAAATCCATTGTGGTGGTGTGTAAAGGCAAAAATAATGAAAATGTCACTGTCCATATACAGTACCTAAGTGTTTACTTCATCATTTATGTACACTTTTAACAGCTCACCTTCTGAGCTGTAAGCTAATCTACTTTGAAAACGGTAATGCGGGCCTTTGATATACATGTAAAATGATAGCGGACACCCAGAATACTTTCTTTTTTTTCAAACACGCAGCATGTTTATGTCATTTGTGCTCTTTGACGGAGAGGAATGATAAAATAAATATACATGGCATTCGAAGATAACAAACTGCCTCTCGCCTTGCCAAACAACTATTCAGTGTTTTGTTGCCTGAGAATCAGTCCACAGTTGAGTCGAGATAAGTATGCGGCTGTTGGCGTAAAAAAAAAAACAAAAATCCATCAAACTGCGGTGGCAAGAAGTCTTTAATACTGAGAAGAAGACTTGGAGGAAGCGGCACTCCAAACACTTGAGGATCCACCTCTGGCACGGGGTTTCAAAGTCTCAAACCCAATACTGGTTCTTTTTCAAGACCGGAGTTGTCGTCCGACAGTCCTGCACCAGCTCCGGGTCGGCCTCTTTTGAATCCATGTCAGACATGGAGATGTTATTGGCCGGGTCGGTTTTCCGAAAGGTTTCCGTGCTCGCTACTTCGCCGTTTTTCGGCTTGCCCGCTCCCGCCGTCTGGACGTTGTGCTTACCCGTCTTGTTTTTACGGACCAGATAGTATGCCAAGAGTGCTGCCAAGAGTAGGAGGATGAGGATGACAAGGATGGGGATGAGAATGGACCAGATGTTACCGCGTCGAGAAACCACGGGGTCCCTGTGGGAGTTGCTGTCAGAGGGGGCTGCAGTGGTATGAGCATTCCCGTGGGGTTGGTCCTGGTTGGCTTTCCACCGAGGGCTTTCGGAGGTTGCAAGGGAGTACACAACCACATTGGGCTTGTCCTCACTGTCTTTTGTTGGGGCTTCTGAGGGAACCCTCAGCAGAGTAGCAGGGTAGACACCAGAGGCATTGTAGGGGCCAGTTTGAAAGGAAAGCACACACTCTGCTGGAGGCACCCCGTGAGCCTTAAGCAAGAAACGGGCCTCATCCTGAGTGACCCCATCTTGGGACTTGGAGGAGCTTTTGGGGATTTCTACAGCAATACGTCCTTCATCCAGGTCCCGCTGGCTGAACGAGTCGACAGGCTGGCCTGCACCAGGACCGCCAGACCTGACAAATCGAGCTCCCCGTGGCTGCTGGATTACTGTGAACGTAGGGGAGGTCCTGGTCTTGTTTGCCAGGGGGGTTGCGTCCAAAAGCTTCCTGTCGAGTTGAACAAGAGAGCCTTCAGGTAGAAGAGGATCCTGAGCAATCTTAGCCAGAGGCTGGACCGTGATATTGAGAACAGACGACACATTCGCCGCCCGACTGCGAGCGAAAAAAGCAACGCTGTCACGAGGCGAAGTGGACTTCACAAAGCGGACGCTGACTCTTCCTTCTTTGATCTGTTTCTGGGTGAAGGCTGACGTGGGCTGCCGGTCTACCATGACAGCCGCATACTTGGGAACACTCGTGATCTTGTAGATGACGTCCTCCTCCACGGGACCACCGGTGGTCGCTCTCAGCATTTCTTCGGTCACCAGAGTCTCGTCGTCTCCTTGCTTCACCTTGATCTCCGGGGCTTTGTCCAGAATAAGAGTGTGAGCTAGGATTCCGATGTGAAGGGTTTGTGGCTCCGTTTGATGCTCTCCATCCGACAATATGAATTCCACAAAGCCGTCTGCAAGGCTGCCATCGCTGTGAAAGCCCACCTGCTCACTGTTGATCATCTCCTGGGTGAACTCAGAGAGGGTGTCCATGGTGTGGGTGTCAACTAGGTGCCCATTTTTCGGGGCCTTGGTCACCTTAAAGTGGACCTCATCTGGGGGGCTGTCTTCGTCGTGAGTGTTCAAATGCTTCCGGGTCACAAGGCTCATAGATCCTTGCAGAACCTCCAGTAGCTGGTCAATGGTGACGAGCTCAGGGGGCTCAGTTCCCCGACGTTTGACGGAGACGTTAAAGATCTCCTCCAGGATTACAGAGTCGGAGATCACGCCATCAGCCCGAGACCTCAGACGGGCCCTGAAGGAAATGCTGTCAAAAGAACCCACTGAATCATCATGGAGGTACTCCAGCTCTCTGCGTGTCACATCCCCCTGCGTGAAGTAAGGCGAATCCTGGGGTAGGTCGCGACCCCTGAGGGTGATCCGTCCATGGGCAGGGAAACGTTTCATCTCGAAGACCACGTCTGCGCTCTCCGGCTCGGGAATGCTGGCCTGGAGGTTGGAAGCATCAAGGATGGAATCATCGATCGTTTTCCTCTGGCCTTGCACGATTTCCAGACCTGAGTGGAAACAATGAGCACATTACAATGGATGTACAATAGCCAACAATGACTCAGTCGTTATGCAGTCTCTCTGCAGTATGAACAAACTTGGCGGCCAATCTTATCGAAACAACCTTCATTAGATGCATCCTTGTGACGGACACCCAGAGACATCTTTTATCCTATTTATCCATCTATTTTCTATACTGCTGATCCTGTTCAGATTAATGAAAGGAGCTTGGACCTCTCCCATAGGCAGATAACACCCTGGACTGGTTGCCAGTTCATTGCAGGGCAATTCTCATTAATTTCCCACAGGGCCCTTGATGATTTCTCATGGCACACTAATGTACCATGGAACAGTGTTTGGGAATCGCTGGTGTATCATTTCAAACAAGTGGTTCAGTGGAATTAATGGGACAAGCAACAGGTGGCCTTCTAACTCCTAACGCTAAGGCCATTTTAGTCAGTCAGAAACCTGAAGAAAGATATTTCCGGAAAAGGCACAATTGAGAAAAGAAGGGAATCACACGTGGAAGAGTAGTAAACGCTTTGGATTTGACTGTCCTTTGGCATGACAACGGCAAAAACAGACATTCACCTTTGTTCCTCCACAGCTGTGAGGAAATGTTGCTGTGCGTTGCATAGTAGGAGATGGTGATGGGTAGCACGTGACGGACATCCGGGGCGGGCTGAGAGGACAGAATGAGCTCCACTGAGTCCCTCACGACCCAGAAGGGCTCCTCGGGCATCTGGTGCTCATAGAAAACCCCTCCAGACTCCAGCTGAGGACCAGGAGTGACAAGAGTTTAGGATGTAGAGTAGGACAGTAACTTTTTAAAAAAGGTTTTGCTGTTAACAATGTTCTCAAAGGCCTATCTGCACGCAGAGCTCATTATTTGTATTATTTTGGCGGACTCAGCTGACATTTTTCAGCCGACGTCTTCTTCCCTCTGGAAGTAAAAAAGAACCAGAGTGAAATTGATGCGCCACATCTCAAGATTGAGCATCGGAATGTGGCGGCTTGTGTTTATTTTTCCGCGGTCACCGTGTCCTGAACTCAACTCTTTCTTACACACATACACACTTTCACATAAAATAATACATGCGCACACACAAACACACTGAAAAACTCAAATAATCAAATTGAGACGTCTCTTGTCAGCAGATTGCAAGCAGAGACGTTACGCTTATCCAACCCAAGAGTTGATAGAGATGCACCTTTGTCGGTCTCCTTGCTTTTCTTTGAAACTAGAAGCGAAACATGTAACCCATAATCACCCGCTGAGCCCATTGATAGCAAAACTATCATAAAACATTGATAATAAACCGTGCAAGGTTGACTTTTAAAACACCAAGGATGATTTGACTCTGACCCCAAATGGGACAAAAATTTACTTTTTTTTTTGACCAGCTAACATTCATTCAATTGGGTTTTCCTGAGCTTGTGTTTGGACAACTAGAATAAGGTCTGTCTTCAAAAGACCCCTGGAAATGGGTGACACATTTGCTCAAGCTCTGAGCTTGTGAAGTTAAACTATTTTGAGCTTTTTTTTATGGGTAATCATCGGACATACAATGAAGAAAATGCAAATTCTTAACAATTTAGCGCTATATAGCTGTTGAGCGTACGTACTTCAAATTTGGCAGCAATCGGACAAAAGCTCTACAAAGACTTCTTCTCTGAAGGGAGCCCCAGAAATGGCCAAAATGCCCTTAAAATGGCTTCAAACCCAAATGCAGACTTCTTTTTTGTGTTGTTTTTACTTTCCATTTCTCTCTGGAAGTGTTTGTTTTCCGTCCATCAATTACTGGACTGCAGGGTGTTTAAGAGTTGATGGAGATGAACATACAGTACATACATGGATGGATATGGATCTTTTTGTTGGTACATACCAAATGTAATCTGGACAATTATATCAAATAAGACATAAATGTCAGAATATGTGTGAGGTTTATAGAAGCCACATCAAGTCCCACTGAGGAGCTCTTGGGAGACACACCCAGACTGGCTTTCTAGCATTGCATTAGTCAGGACATATGCTCTAACTTTGTGTGTGTGCTACATTTACAAGCCTGTAATAAATGCACAATAAATGTGTCTATTTGTGCAACAATACCACCAGGTCTTTTAGTGAGTGAAGGAGGTTTGACTTTGCACATTGATACCACCAACAGGTGGGGTCTAAACAATTATCGGGACACACCATTTATCAATTAGTTAATCTAGTCAGGGCTTACAAAACCCAATTAGAATTCAAGCTGTGAGCAACCCCTTTGCCAGTGGGATGTGTGAAATTTTAAACTAACCATCTCAGAAAGTGAGTGCTGAGAAGAAGAGGAAAATTCTCCATTGAATTAAAGTTGAAATAAAAGAAAAAACAGTGATGTGTGCGTTTCGTCATGGTAATGAAAGCAAAACTTCGCATTGACCAAGCAGTTTAAGGGCGGGATATACAGGCGCTCACTCAACAGGCTAACTTCACAGAGACAGGTTGTGTAAATTGAGCTATAACTCTTGACCCTTGTGGTATTTTGACAAAAGCACGTGCGAAGTGCTTACCTGTGTTTGGGAGAATCGACTGATTTCCTCCATTTGGTTTTTGGCGTTGGCCAGGATAAGTCGTCCCAAACGAGGAGGGTGGACCAGCGAGTAGCTGATCTCGTTTCCGTCTTCGTTTGTCACAGCGCCCAGATTAACACTCGTGATGGGCTGCCTCGTTCCTGTGGGCACACACAAACACACGCAAGGGTTAATCAGTGTAAAATTTACTTCTAGGCAGTGCAGTTAAGTCGACTCCAGAGTCAGGTCAGTGTATGTTTTATATGATTTTATATTTAAGTGAGGTGCTTATTAGGTAATACAATACTCAAGGGATGACAATATAAAATTACATTTTATATGCTCCTCATAAGTAGAATGCACTCGGGTTAAAAAGGGAGTTTGAAAATGAAAAATAATTAAATTAAAAAAAATTTGCGTCTGAGTTTTTAAAAAATGTTGGAGAAAAAAAATCTCATTGGTTGAAGGTGATTAATTTCATTATAGAACAGCAACGATCAGTAAGCTCTAACTTTGTACAAGACTAAGATGGTGTTGAAAAGAATTAAATACTTTCCCATTGTGAACACGCATACTATAATAAAATTATTGTTAATAAAAAAAACTGGAAAGAATTGACACCATTAAAACCAAAATATTACCAAAAACTACCGAAATAAAAATATACAAGTAATATACTTGAATTAACAAGTTAAAAAAAGACTTCACCAAAATAAATCTAAAATGATACACAATGAATTACATTGATTTTTTTCCTGTGATAGACATGGATAGTATATATAAATAAATAAAAAGTTGGATAGTATTAAAACGTTAATTACATACTAATATTATATATTGTAATAAATACAATGAAATAATAATGATAATCATATCTGATTACATTCTACAGTGAAACTATGTAATAAGTATATCAGAATAATACACTTAAATTAAAAAAGATAATAAAATCACAGTTCTAAAAACATTTACTGTAAATTAATAAAGGAAAATAAATAATATATACACAGTACACTGTGGGTGTGTGTGTACATATAAAATGCAGTACAGAACAAAATATAGAGCAGAATGTGGACGTCTCACCTGGAAACACCATGAGCTCCTCTTGCGTTACCATGGTGATGGTGAGGGGCCTGGCCGTAACGACAAATCTGTAGAGGGGAGACGTGTGTTCGCCGTCTGTCACCGTGAAACTGAAACCGCCAGACTCCTCACCTAAAGAGACATACAAGAGTTGAGTTTGAAATATACACTACAGTTCCAGAATTGGAAGACAATTTGGGCACCAACATTTTTGAAAAACGGTCATTTTATAACTTCAATAAACATTGGAAATTTGTTTTTTTTGAAAAGAGGACTTTCCTTAGGTCTATCCAACATCAGTCAGAGCAATTAGTTTGATGATGTAATTTCTGCTAAATCATGTAGCTCACTTTTTTTCCCCTCATCCTGTAGATGGCTAATAAGGGTTTAGTAACAGTAGTATGTAATAAGTAATACATCTGTGATAAATGGTAAATGTAACAATAACAAAGAAGACATCAATAGCATACCATCATTTACAGTACGACAGCTATCATTTACACAACAAGAGCATGTTTCTGTATTTTCTGCAAGGATTATTGGAAATTTCATGTGGGGAGGGGCACAGAAAATGTTCCCCAGTTCTCGCATGAGCCATACACACAGTCAGACATGTGGGTGTCCTCACCCTCGTGAATGAAGATGACCTCCCCATGGTCAATTTGGGCCTGAGTGAAATTGAAAACGGCCTCATCGGGGAAGTCTTTGAACGCCACCATCCCGTTGGATGGTGACTCTACGCTGTAATAGACTTCCTCGGCGGGGGTGTCGGCATCCTCGGTTTTCAACATGCTGGGCGTGATGTCGGCCTCCTCGCCGGCGAGTACCTGGCGAGAGACCAGGGAGAAGGCACGGATGAAAATGCAACATACTTTTATGTGATTTGGGAAATTTATGGCGGCACGGTGGACGACTGGTTAGAGCGTCAGCCTCACAGTTCTGAGGACCCGGGTTCAATCCCCGGCCCCGACTGTGTGGAGTTTGCATGTTCTCCCCGTGCCTGCGTGGGATTTCTCCGGGCACTCCGGTTTCCTCCCACAGCCCAAGAACATGCATAAATTGGAGACTCTAAATTGCCCGTAGGTGTGCATGTGAGTGCGAATGGTTGTCTGTTTGTATGTGCCCTGCGATTGGCTGGCAACCAGTTCAGGGTGTACCCCGCCTCCTGCCCGATGACAGCTGGGATAGGCTCCAGCACGCCCGCGACCCTAGTGAGGAGAAGCGGCATCAGAAAATGGATGGATGGATGGGAAATTTATGTGACAGACTCTCACAGGTAGCAAACAAAGCCTTGAAAATAACTGAAGTGCAGAACTATGTAACATTGCTGAAGTTCCCAAGCCCCTAAATAATTCCAATGTGAAAGTAATCTATCATATAAATAACTTCATTGTAATTAACATGGATGATAATAATTTTTTTTTTTTTTTGCTGTTTTAAAAATATTAATTAATATTATTAACATGGATAATAATAAAACAAATTTACTATTTTGGCGGACGGTTTTTACTTTATATTAAAGTTTAAAAAACATTTAAAATATTTGTAAAACGTTTTGTGAGTATACATGAAAATTACGTTTTACTACATGGAAATAATAATGATATTAATATATGTCATTATTTGATTATTATTATTTTTTCCTTTAAAATGTGTTTATATACTAAACGTAATAGTAATACTACAACAACTACTACTACTATTATTACTACTATTACTAATATTTACTATATTAAAAAAATATTTCGTTTGAAAAATATATTTTTAAAAATAGGTTTAGTGTGAAAACATTTTAATTACAATGTAAATTATTATTATTATTATTACTATAAAACAATACAATTGTAATAATTTTTTAAATCTTAATTTAACACAGCGTTGAATTAGCACTCAGGCACGTCATAATGACGTCATCTTGCAGTTACCAAAAATTACGGCAGATGGCAACATCGGTCCGCTCCATAAGTAACGCGTGCATTGTGTTAATCAGACAACACGACGGCGCTTTTGCAAATGAATGGATCGATACTTCTTCATCGTAAACGGAATGACGACATAAAACCAATAGGCTGACACAAAATGGATGACATCTCCTCCCACAGACAGTCATATTAATGCAGCGCACGTTTAAATACTCGAAAATAACATGAACATGTTTGAGGGGTGCCTATTGTCTTGGAGGCGTTATAAAACTTACTTTTCTGAATTTGGACTTTGGCCTGCACACACTTTGTTAAAATAGCAAGAAAATAAATGAAAGCTAACTTGAAGAGGTGACCTGTCCATGACGGGAATGCGGAAGTGGTGAGTTGGGAGTTTTCTACCCTGTTGTTCTACTTTTAAAGATGGAATCCTTCAAATAACCACTCTTCATCTCTTTGTGTCGGGTAATAGATTTATTTGTGTGTGTGTGTTTGTGTTTGTGTGTGTGTGTGTGTGTGTAAATTGGTCTTCTTGTGCCTCACGAATTCTGCCAAGCAACCAGTGGCGAAGCTGTAACATGAGCAGGGAAAATACCAATTATGTTGCCTGCTAAGCTAGCCAAATCATTTATGTCACTTCTGAAGTTGTGACGTATGAACAATTTCATAACGTTTCCAAAACAACAAGCACTATGGTACTTTTAGGTGGCAAAAATGATTGACTACTGCTGACAAAAACATGTTTTGTTTGAGCTTGTGCTGCCAGATATAGCCCAAAAGGGTTTCTGTTTTATAAAGATTTCCCTCAGTAAAATCAAAAACGAATCTGGCGGAGCCTGCGTGGGTGAGGTAGATTAATTGAGTTTGTGTCTTAAATAGGTGTACAGAGAAGATCACAAGACTGTGCATAGGCGGCGTAGCCACTTCTAAAAGGGACAGACTGAGAACCAAACCTCAAAGGCGTTTTCTCACAGGTATGTATATTTGGTTGGGTTGTTTCTGAGTCATTTAACAAAACATAAGAGTTAGCCTGCAAGGTAACATCAGCTCAAAAGTGTGCTATAATGCAGTAAACGAGCACGTCTGTGCCATAAATCAGAGTATCTGAAAAGTCAATTCATTAACCAGTCCCTCAATGATCATGTTAACGATGTCTGAGTTTCCACTACATCTAGTTTTGAATCAACTTACCAGTTGAAATGTAAATTACGATTGGCCCTTTGAAGCATTTTACTTCACAACAACCTTTTACTTATTGACCCTTCACATCGGCGGCACGGTGAATGACTGGTTAGAGCGTCTGCCTCACAGTTCTGAGGACCGGGGTTCAATCACCGCCCCGCCTGTGTGGTAGTTTGCATGTTCTCCCTTTGCCTGCGTGGGTTTTCTCCGGGCACTCCGGTTTCCTCCCACATCCCAGAAACATGGCTGGTAGGTTAATTGACGACTCTAAATTGCCCGTAGGTGTGACTGTGAGAGCGAATGGTTGTTTGTTTGTATGTGCCCAGCGATTGGCTGGTAAACAGTTCAGGGTGTACCCCGCCTCCTGCCCGAAGATAGCTGGGGTAGGCTCCAGCACTCCCGCGACCCTAGTGAGGATAAGCGGCTCAGAAAATGGATGGATGGACCCTTCACATATTCAAACTACGGTGGTCGAAAAGAAGGCTAAAATCATCGTTCAAGCCATTCATCGTGCTTTCTCAATTGCTCTCTGCCTTGGTCAAAATCATCATTGTTTTAAAAAATGCATTGCTCAGTGATTGCTGTTTGTGGAAGAAATTGGAGGTAAAACAGCACCCCAAATTAGTGTTTTAAAAAAAAAAAAAGTATTCACACATACACAACAGATTTTTTGTTTTAGTATGACTTCCTCATAATGTACAGTATTTACGTATAATTCAGTCTATACAGTTACAAATCTGATTTAATTGACTTTGGAGTAACTTTATAACACTGGATAAAAAAAAAAACAACAAAAAACCTTGTGGTATAATTCTGTAGTGAAACCAATGACTGTCTAAAGTAGGGGTGTCAAACTAATTTTTGTCACGGGCCACATCGTAGTTATGACTTGCCTTGGAGGGCCGCTATAACTGTGAACCAATATAAATGAAATATTACCTCCTATATTGTAATTACATACAGTATACACAACACATTGATGAATAGCCAGTTTTGAAATCAGAAGCCTATAAAAACATGTTTTTCAACTATTACATTTCTTTTCAAAGGGGGATTGGTAACAAGAAAATGCTTGCAAATATCTCAATGGTATTACACCAAAACACGAGCAATTTTGATTTGCTTTCGCAGGCCACATAAAATGATGTGGTGGGCCGGATCTGGCCCCCGGGCCACCAGTTTGTCACCGTGGTCTAAAGATTTTATTCATTTATGTGTTTGGGAATTTATTTGGGTAAATGTACATTTTTAGAACTTTTTAAAATCCTTCAATTTATTTCATGTTGTTTTATTCGTACATTAGTTTTTTTAAATATCAAATTAATATTTTTATAAGCTAATTTTACAATAAAATATAGGCACCCAAAGGAGAATCTATGAGAACAAGTATTCATAAATCAATGAAAGAATAACACAATTTTGAAATGCAGTATAAAAATACTTATTGCTTTTTTCTTTATTTGTTGTAAAAATATATGCACCACGGGTATGCGTCACATGTATTGTGTGAAATATAAACTGGGGGAGTCGTGCTAATGCTTAAATTCATCCTGTAAGGAAAATTATTCAAAGATTGTAGATCGATAGCTATAGAAATCTTTTTTTTTTTTGTTCATAGCAGTTCCTTGGAGGTTTTACTTGTATTCAGAATTGCATAGCGTGCCGCATCAAATGCTCTCTTGGATTTTATATGGCCCACGTGCTGTAGTTTGCCCACCCCTGGTGTAACCGCTAATGGACGACAGTAGACTAGGTCAAAAGGGATCAACGGTGAACTAGAATAGCGCCTGAGCCGAACCTATATTGTGTGATCTCCGACCTCAGAGGTCACCGCGCACGTTTAAATCAACCCAAGCGCCACTCGCCATGCTATCGCGTTACACTCTGCGCGGCGTCGCAGCACAACAACGTGCCACCGCCGGATGTTGGAGGCCTCATCATCAAATGGCGAACGCTTTGGCGGTTTTTCCCAAAATACGGGTTGCCGGGGAGACGTGGAACCGCAGGAGGAGGAACGGAACGAGCTGAATGACACGCTTGCTTTCCAGTTGTGGGAGCTGATTACTCCCGACTTTCCCCAACACTCCAAACTCGTGGAGGGACTCTTCCAAACTTGGACCAAGGTCAGTGGTCACCCTTTGACTCACTTGGGCTGACCATTACTTGCTGATATATTTTTGAGAAGAAAAAAAAAAAAAAAGGAAAATAAATAAATAAAAATCCCTGAAGGATTTCACAATTAGGCAACAAACAGCTGAGAACACAATTGATTCAGACGCGACTCGTTGGCCACATAAATGGGCTGCTGTCTGAATAGAGAAAGAAATAAAGAAGTATAAAAACTAACTCTGTTGTAAAGTGGATATATGTAAAAAGTCTACACACCCCTGTTCATATCTAGGTTTTGTGATATAAAAATGAGACCAAGATAAATCATTTCAAAACGTTTTCTACCAATGTTACCTCTAACTTGTACAACTCAATTAACATTTAAAAAAATTTTGTTGAGAGGGGAAGTAAAAGTAAACAACTGAAATAGTGGTTGCACAAGTGCACACACCCTGTTATACCTAGGATGTGACCAATCACGAGCAAACTCATTGTAAGTGGGAGTCACCACACTTGCCATCATTTCAAGTGCCTCTGATTAACCCCAATAAATTTCAGATGTTCTAGTAGGCTTTTCCCGACATTTGTTTTGCTTTTTAGCAGATGTCTGAAGATTTTGTGCCAACACTGACTGCTGTTTTGAAATGTTTATAATTTCTTCTACCTCATCTAAGGCCCCAGTTCTAGCTGAAGAAAAACAGCCCCAAATCATGATGCTGCCACCATAATGCACTGTAGGTTTGGTGTTCTTTTGGTTGTGAGCAGTGTTGTGTTTGCACCAAATACATCTTTTGGATTTATGGTCAAAAAGCTCAACCTTGGTTTCATTGGACTGTAACACATTTCCCTACGTCTTTTGGAGATTTTGTAATGGACAAAAATTTGGTCAGAGGCGTGTACACTTTTTTATATCTACTGTACTTTATTTTGTTGGACTTTGCATATGAATATGAAGACGTTTACCTGTGAGTCTCAGGCTATCCTACAAGCACTTGCTTTAAAAAAAAATATATATATATATTAGAATTTTTTTTTTTTACTTTAAATGCTAAACTACTGCTGCTGCAAGCTGTATGTGATGCTAAATGTCTGTGAATATCACTTGGGCTTTTACATTTCCTGTAGTGTGCATTGTATTCTAGTGTTTTTTTATTAATAAAAACTTGGAGTTGTACCCCAATTTTGTCGTATTTGCATCATACAGTGACAAAAAAAGGCTTTCTATTTCCATTCTATCAATTTGTACTACTACTACTATTTCTACTCCTACTATTATTTTTTAATTTGTAGTGCCTTTCTGTGCAGTCAAGGGCACTTTCCAAAATGTAAAACACGAGCAAAATCACTACAATAACTAAATTGCTCTACATTTAGAGGGACGTTATTAATGTTAAATTGATTACTGATGATCATTGAAGATGGATTTTTACCTTTGTCAATGAAGAAATGTTCTTCCAGTTTTGCTCTATTGTGGAGGCCATGTTTCACTGGACTGCAACTGATACTGGCTTACAGTTTCATTATGTTTGAACGCTTCAAATATTGGGGTGTTCCTCCTTTATCCCACTCTGAATCTTCATCAGAGAGGGGAGAACCAAATAAAAGTTCAGCCTATAAAGATGTTTCCTTGGCAACATTTCACCAGTGAGTATGTGGAGGATGAGGAAGTTCTATGCAACATTGAAAAGAACTTTCCAGAACATTACCTCTAGCCCGGTGTTGCGCATCAGTTTCGGCGGCTCATCATTGATGGGCCAGACAGTCACGGCGACGGTGACAGGAAGGCTGCGTCGGTTGATCTCATAAGCTGAGGCGGAGATAGTGAAGCTGTCCTCTGTGCTCTCGCTGCTGTCGTGCACGTAGTAGATGTGTCCGAGTTTAATCTGTGGCGGACAGGAAGGATTTTGACTTTGTCACATTTCACACGGCACACAAACAAAACACTGACAGCTACACGACACACTACATTGTTTCCATTCCCAAGTCATTTCAAGCTAATATTTTTAAACTCGATGGACGGTGACCTAGTGGTAAATGTGTGCCTCACAGTTCTGAGTTTTAGAGTTTGAAAGGGCTCTGGACTTCTTATGTGGAGTTAGGATGTTCTTCCCATATTGGTGGTTTACTAGTTGAATTTTTAATGAATGTAAGACAGTAAGAAGGTATTACTCTTTAAATGTAATTGTTAAGATTTTCTTTATTGTTGGAAGGAATTGTAAGTAGCTTTTTGGAGACCCTGTAGTTTTACTGTCAGCGATTATTTGTTGTGCTGCACAGAGACCGAAAGTAATAATGGGCTGGTAATGTCTGGCTGCAACGGGGACGAGTAATGTTGTCTCTGTGGGAGGAGACCCAAACACAAAGGGATCAGTCATGTGCTGTCAAGTGAGCTGCCATGGAAAGCGCCACCTGTAGCCTGGTCCACTCTTGTCTCCTATATGCATGCAAAAGAAGGAACCGCCACAACTCTTGTCTCCTTGTCACTTGGCCTTGAAGTCCTGTTCAACTGGAGCCATTTTGACACTTCAGACAGTGATGTGTCGGCCCACTCGCCACAGATGACAGTTGTACATTTATCTCGATAAAACCCGGTTAAGTGTTTTTCGGCGAGAGGAAACGCTTCGGGGAGCGGAACGTGCCAAATGGATCCCATATGATGGGTTGCTTCTGGAATAACAACCCAGGTCATTACTGATGGAGCACAGTCACGAGAGTCAAGTTAGCCTGCTTGTAAGACTGTTATTGTGCATTCATGTTTACAATACATGATCATTTATTTAACTTTGACTTGACTGAAGTATTTCTCAATCATTATAATTACATTTATGATAATTATATACAGTCATCCCCTGCATAGTCACAGTTCACTATTTAAACAATTCAGCTATTTTTTTTTTTTCTATTTGCTGAAACCCTACATGCCACAAGATGGCACCGAAGGCCGGTCCAAATATGAAAGTAGTACAGTAATTGGTGCAAGAAAGCATGTTGAAGTGATACATCTCCACTGAGAGATAAGCTTTGCATGTGAAGGTGGAGCAAGGTTTAGCCTGGGATGTTAGTGGACTAAAGAAGAAGAAGAAGAAGATAAAGTTTTGGGGGTGGGGTGTCAATTACACAGGGCATTTCATTAGTCTAAACCAGTGATTTCCAACCTTTGAGCCAAGGCACATGTTTTACAATTGAAAAATCTCACGGCACACCAACAAACAAAAATGTCATAGAAAGTGGATACATTAATTACTGTATGCTCTTTCTGCCATCTAATAGAATAGCATTTATTTTTTTCTGTCTGTCACTATGCCTCACTGGCATAAATAGATGAACAAAGATACATTATTTCTTGTAAATTTTTTTAGCAATTACATAAAATTTTATAATTTCCCACGGCACACCACGGCTGGTTTAGAATCACTGGTCTAAACGCATGGGAGCACTACCCTTTATTGGGAAAAATATGGAAGCACATGGGAACCGCGAAAGTCAAAAAGCCACAAAACAATTTGGAGTTCAATCAACATATGGATAAATATTCCTTCAAATGTCAAACGTAACTTGGTCAACCAATTGTCAGCAAATCTCGTGAGTGAGCATCTAAAGGATTAGCTCGGCAAGTCTTTTTTTTTTTTTTTTTTTCCCCCCCCTCTTTTCTCTCCTCCCCTCTCTTTGTGATTCCACCGCAGGAGGGTACCATTGATGGGAAAGAGGAAACGTGTGATGACACCAATCGAAAGCAAAATGGAACTGACAGTACACTATGAGCAATAATAATATCAATTACATACACAATTTTACCAAGCAGCCGCTAACATACTTTACAGTACATATCAGCTGTTACATGCATTCCAGCAATACCTATAAAACCCTACTAAGTGACACTATCGCTCTGCACCTTTCATAATGTTTGCATTTTACGCTTGAATGTACTTCAGTTAAAATATTAAACTGTTACTTAAAACATTGCCTGTACAGTTGCTTGTGGTCTTATGATGGCTGAATTATAATTGATAATTTTACTTTAATTCATATGGGGATTCTGAAAAGTGAACTTGGAAGTCAACCAGCATCATCTAGGTTGTGTTCCACTTTGGCGGTTCCACTGTAATTAATCGGGTGTAGGAAGTGACCAGATGCTAGATGCTTCCAACTTTGTGATAAATGGTTTTGGGGAAGGCCCTTTTCTGTTTCCAGTGCACAAAGCAAGAACCACAGACATGCTTAGATGGTAGCGGTGTGAAAGAACTTGGCCAACAAAGACCTTTGGGATAAACTATAACCTTTGTGAATTATGACCTCACAAACACAAAAAAAATAAATGGATACACAAAATCTTGTCGATAGTCTGCCTAGGTATTTAAGGTGTCCCAATACTTTTGTCATCACAGTGCATTCCAGACCCAATAGAAACATGATGGAATCAAAGATTTAAGTGACGGTGTATTGGGGAAGAAAGAAGACATTAGCAGGTACGGATTCCATACTGGGAGCTGCCACATCTCATTTATTTTGCCTTGTGGCGGCTCATCCATACGAGTCATGCTGTGATATTGTTGGCCGATATAACCTCAGTGAACCCCAGTCAAGAACATGATCTCGCCCGCATACAGGCATGCACGCACGCACACACACACACACACACACACACACACGTCTATCTGCCGGTGTCCCAGAGAGGAGCTTGGAACTATTCGAATTCTGGAAAATGGTCAGAAATTACAGTCTGGCTTGAGCGCGGTTATTCCTCAATGTGGAGTTCATTTGGGAGAGTGGCAGTAAAAATAAGAAGTGCACACACTGCACACACAAAACGTCGCCGAGAGGCAGTGTAATGTGCTTTTTTTATTATGGCAGATGATATCAATGCTCATGCTGGTCTTCCTTCCATGGAGTTTTTCATTTTGTGATTTCATATTTTTTTTAGATGTACGTGCGGGTCTGGCAGCACCAAAGCATGGGCGGTTTGTGTGAACTCTATTGTAGGAATGCATACTGCCAGTTCATTCTGGCCGCAGGCGCTCAAAAACCAACGTCAATTTTTCCAGAAGTCAAGCGAAGCGACGAGAAAGATGCAGGCCAGGGCTTGACGTGGGAACGCCGAAGATATCTATCTGACGAGCTCGACGATGTGGTAACATTTAGTGTGTCCCCCCTCCCAACAGTAACAGCTTGTGTTTTTAATATTTTCCTAAAAGTGGCCGGACACGCAACAACTTGTGTTCACTGGTAACCGGGGGAAAGTTCCATGATGGTTACTCCTCATGGACAAACACTCTAGGATACTTTAAAACTGCATGTACGAGATGTTCTGACACTCTGATACAGTGGCAAGATTGCCATCCCTGTTTATTAGTGATGACTGTGCCCCAATTAGTTACTTGGTGTGTCGTCTACTTCAGAGAAATCAAGACCTCCCTTAAATAGAAATAGATTGTTTTTCCCCTTCAGGAAAGTGTAATTAAATCTGCAAGCAATGAGGGACGGGTCCTCGTAACCCTTTTTCATGGCGAAGCCTCGAAATTATCCTCGAACTATGATGCAATTTAACGTCATCTAGTCGAGGATGCGTGGTTCAGATTGGGGCTCATTTGGGCGAATTACCTAAAATAGGTTCGCCAAAGTATAAACCCTGGAATTTTTGGCCAAAATAGCTGCTTCAAACCAGAAATCCCAAAATTGAACAGGAAGTTAGCTATGGGTCCTTGTCACGTGACTGTTTTTTGGTCCTATTATGGTAGACATTCCATTGAATTCCGCATTGATCAGTGATTTTTTTTATTTTTGTATTTTAAACTTTACAGGGGATGTTACTGAATGAGTTAATTATCTCAGGTCATATTTTTTATTATTTCTATTTTTTTATTTGGTCCTGTTCGATCAAGCAGAATGGAAGATCTGTATCCCTTTTATGCCGGAACAGTTTTACTGTGTCACAGGGGAGTTTTTAAGGTTACGCTGTGGTTTCTTGGTATTATAATTGAAGTTTATTAAGAATTAGAGTCGATCAGTCAAACAGAACAAAGTTTCTCGAGGGGAGAGAGAAACAAAGACAAAGCACTAATTGTAAACAGGATGAGAGAAGTAAGTCATTACATGAAACATTCAATATAGGCTGTAGTGCTACACACTGTGAGGGAAGGACAGGGCAAGATAGAACAGGACAAGGACAGGAGAAGAAGCAAGCAGGACAAGGGTCATGAACCTGGCTGTACAACTGAAGTGTGGTGGGGTTAACTATGTAAATTATAAAAGTCTACAGAACGAGAGGAAAAGTGAGGGGTTACACAAGCGATTTGCATATTCATGAGTTATTTGTTGCAATAAGTGCGTGGCCCCACACCCACTGAAAGAGTCCCAGGGGTGTGTGCCTGCGGACACATGCAAGTGAATTGACACCGTTTTACATGCACAAAGACTGACAGAAGTGTCCTGTAATTGCTGTGCCCGCACCACGGAGGCTGAGGACCCCAGCCAATCGATCAAGGGGTGGGAACGGGCCCAGGGGTCCACCTGAGAGCAGCCCGTTGGACGGGACACGTCCCACACCGAGGGACCCAGGACGGTCCGCCGGCCCCACCGAGGCGCCCCAACATCTGGCCACCCAGTGCGGGCCGCAGGGACCAAATGCCACCCCCCCCACCCCACGCGCCGCATTGTTTATGTTCTGGGGAGTAGCACGATTTATTTGTTGCACTCAGTCTGCCTTGGTTCTTGCTGTTTCTCCATAGTTGTCTTTTTAAATTTTGTTTTAAATGCCAACTTAATATTATAAATAAAGCTGCCCCATCTGTATTTGCATAAGTAAATGTTCCAACTCTTATTTTTGCAGAAATATGATATTTACAACAGGGTATCTGGACAATCCTACATCAGTCACAATGAGAGGATAATAAATGGAAGAGGCTCTTAATCAACATACTTGTTGCAAATAACAATGCTTCCTTGTATTTAAATCATAGAAGTATTTTAGAAGTATTTTATCATAGAACTTTTATACTCGACCTCTTCCCATGTGAAATAAGTCAGCTCGTCTCCATCCTGGAAACGGATCTCGCCGTGCTTTGGCGGCTCTTCCACGACAAATTCAATGTTGAAGGATTTGTAGAAGGGATGGAAGATGTTGATGACTTCTTCGTTGATGACCATGCTGAGGCCCTCCTTCACCGTGAAATTGAAGGACTGAATGGGGATGATTCGGGGCACGATGTTCACGGTGATGTGCAGGTCCTCCACTGTGGTAAAACCATTGCTGACCTCCATGGTAAATGTGTCAACGCCCTGTAAAGTCGCGAAAACTCAAGTATATTATATACAGAAAGGAAGCATCAGATGACAGTGAGTAAAAAAAACACACCTGGATGGATGCAGACACGTAAAGAATGCGTCCGTGATCAATGTCGTCCTGTGTGAACGAGTGAATATAGTCGAGGACTGGCGAGTCTGTGCCGTCTGTGCTGTTAGTCAACTTGACCACATGACCGAGGCGAGGTGGTTCTTTGATGGTGAACACCATTTCTATAGGCAGAATGTCAGCTTGCTCCACCTAAGCGAAGCACAAAATGGAACACGGTTATCATTGAACCTACTGTAGGGGGCGTGTAGGGGGCGTGGTAACAACTGACAAAATATGAGAAAATGGTGTTCCTCGTCCAACAGAACAAATCTAATTCATCAAATAACTATTTACTTGGGTGTTGTATTGAAACTGGAGCTGGGTAGTATTTCCTTTCAGTAATTCAGGGGGGGAAAAAAAGCATGTTCAACTCCATTAACACGTGTGAGAAATTGGGACACGGGTGTAGACCATGTCATGTCACACATTTACACAGACAGATTTAAGGTCATCCGACTAGGCGAAGTTTTAATCAGCTCCCCGGAGCCCCAAGCCTGTTTAGCAGTCATGGGTCCCTTTCACTATATTTCACATCACACTACTTTGCATTTTATAGCGTTGTAGGAAACATATTAGATGCACTTCCACAAGCCAAGTCAATACTTTACCTCTGGAAAAGCAATACTATCAAGGCAGAGAGACTGACCATATTGGAGAAGTATACGTGCTGTTATTTTAGATTCATCCCATCCCTACACTGTTCAGCGGATATGTAATGTATACTTTGGGTTTCAGTATTTTGCCATCAAAATTGCACTTCATTAGTCTAAAAGTAAAGTTACATAAAATGGGAGCGTGTTTAGACTTGACGGATGATTTGAATCCCATTAGCTGCTTTCCAGATGAACTGCAAGCAGGCCCCTCTTACAAATTACAGTGGGCTTCAGGATGCTCCCCACGGGATACCCAATGCTCTGTTTTCCACACCTAATCGACTCCAATTTAATACATAAACTCGATTAAAAGTGGTGACTGTCCCGTCACATTTAGTCCTGCTTTCATGTGGCTGCGATGTAGATTAGAGATGAGGCATTGCTGGAGTGAGCCATTGGATAAAAACCGCCCGAATCACAAGGTTCTATATCCCCTAAGAAAAATAATTCTGTCACGTTTTCCTGACTTAAACACAGGCAATGCATCCATCCATCCATCCATCCATTTTCTGAGCCGCTTCTCCTCACTAGGGTCGCGGGCGTGCTGGAGCCTATCCCAGCTGTCATCGGGCAGGAGGCGGGGTACAGCCTGAACTGGTTGCCAGCCAATCGCAGGGCACATACAAACAAACAACCATTCGCACTCACATTCACACCTACGGGCAATTTAGAGTCTCCAATTAATGTATGTTTTTGGGATGTGCAAAAAAATTGAAATAGTTGAACCAAAACATAATATTCATGAACATTTTTCAAGGATGTTAAGAATTACCTTGACAAAATCTGAGTTGATAACGGTGTGCTCGCTCTCATAGGAAATGATGACTTCATTGGTAATCACCTCAGGCTCTGAGAAGTGACCTTGTTTGAATATTTTAATCCTGAATGTGCCCTCTTCTGAATGTTCTCTTGCTCGGACTGTGAAGTTGAAGGCATCTTTAGACCTCAGACTCTCGTAATTATGTTCATAGGAAACAACTCCCTTTTTCAGGTCCTCCTGGGTGAATTCTTGTGCCTCAATCCCGCTTACAATAATCCTGCCGTCACTGGGGGGTGATGTCACTTTATACGTAATCTCACGCTCATCCCTGATATCCATGTTGGACTCGGCACTCAGCAGTGTTGTGTCTAGGGTCTTAGTGCTACCATGGTCAATGACAATGATTGTGTTGTTCGCCACATGCAGGTAGGGTTCGCCGGCTTGAATCTGCAGCAGAGCGGTTGTCTTGTGAAAGCCATCAGATACTTGCAGTGGGAAGCGTTCCTGATCTGCTCCTTGGTGGATAAAAAGAACATTTTTATCTCGCAGATCAACTTGGGTGAAACGGAAAAGGGATTGTGAGGGATTCTGTGCGGCGACAATGCTGCCAGAAAGGATACCCTCACGAGCATAGACAATCTGGGAGTCATTAAAACCAGAGTCATCATCTTTGAAACGGATATCATCAGTCGTTAGCAAGCGCTGTCCATGGCGGACCATGTTGAAAACTTTATCCACAACCTGCATTGGAGCATGTTCATTCTTGCTTTGGATAAATATCCTGAAAACATCACTTATTGTTTCCTGTATCCCAAATCTGTCTGCTCTCTGATCAAATACTGTGAAGTGGAATTGATCGTTATCTGTCCTAGAACCATCGTGCTGGTATATAAGTCTGTCAAGTTGGAGGTCTTCGTTACTGAACACTCGAATTGCTCCTTCGAATCGAGGTTGCCCTGGAGGGGAGTCCCTTATGAGCCGTCCGTGTTTTGGTTCTTGATTGACCTGGTACATAAAATCTGAAGAGCCTGTTGTTTCCACCCAAAGGTGTTTCTTGTTTATAACATGTTCACTGCCATGTAGGACCGTTAGCATCTCATTGGTCAGAACAGGGGCATCAGAATCAGCAAGGATGCTGATTGGGAATGTGTATAACGGGGAGTATTGATCCTCTGCAAAGACTTTGAACTGGAATTGATCTGTAGTGTCAACAGCCCTTCGCACTACAACTCTGTAGCTGATATAATTGTCCAAAATGTCTCTCTGGGTGAAGGTATCACCTTCATTCAACTCTGTGTCCAATAACTGGAGACTACCCAGTGTCGGAGGCTTAACAAGGATGTACATAACATTTTCTGGGTCTGGGTTTCTTCCTTTTACTTCAGCTTGAAGCTCAGTGTACCCGATTGTTTGCTCTTCACTAGCCTGCATCTCCATTGGCACTAGGGTAGTGAGTTTCACTGGAGAAGGCATGATCTTGACTAAAAATGTGTTATTCCTGAGGGAGAATGTTCCCAGGTGCGTGTCAAACTGAATTCGTTCAACAACAACATCTTCCTGGTCACTGGAATCTGTGCTGAAGTACCTTAGGTAGTTTCGATCCAGATCAGATTGATGGAACTCTTTGACTGGTTTTAACATCCCATCACTTGTCATGATCTTCAGTTCCCCATATATGAGTGGGTGTGTGATGTTATATACAACATCTCCATTACGTGGATGCGTGAGGACTGCCAAATTATGAACGCCGATAGAAACATTGCTGCCTTGAGCCAAGAGAAGGCCAGTGTTGGTAACAACAGTCATATGTGGCTGTGTCAAAACCAACTTGAAAGTTGCAGAGTGGCTGACAGATTGACCATCTGATACTTCCAGGGTAATTACATTGGCTTCACCACCTTTATGCACATAATAGATATTCCCTTCCTTCAGATCCCTGCAAGTAAACTCTGTGATGCTTTGTTCGGGTTCCTGACTTTTCTCAAGATAACCAGTTTCTAAGGAAAGCTCTGACGTCACGGTTAACAACAAGTTATCACAGTGGGTGTCGGAATCCGTGTTTTTGATAAGAGCCTTGCTCAAGCGAGTCCTGCCATTCTCTGCAATGGTGATTTCTCCTCCACTCAGTTGTGAAATGTCATTAACAGGAATTATTTCAACTGGTAACACATAACTATGCGGTATTTTAAGACATTCTGGGAGGTATTCATTACTGCTTGCAACCACCTCCAGGTGAATTCGATCTGAATGCCTTTCATGTCCATCGTGCATATACTTGATTTTCTGGTTTACAACATCCAGTAGAGTGAATTTTTGCATGCGTTTTGTGTTGATATTCATGTCAAGCAGACCATACCATGGGTCAGTCTTGAGAGAAAAGATGATCTGAGACTGACGCATTCCTGCAGCACTAAGGTCAAAGGTCGGGCTCAGGTGGTCCATGTCAAGAAAAACCTCTCCACCTTCTGGCACAAGCAGTGGTGTCACATTAAGGAGCTTGGTCACGTTCTTGAATATCACTGGCATGTCATCTTTTGGGTAGCAATGTGGTTCTGTTGGTTCAATATCAACATACTGGGTGCGAGGTGGTGGGGATGTTGTTGTGTCAATGTCATAATAACTGGAATAGTCATAGTCCTCTCCTTCACATTTGACATGAACATCTTTAGTCACCAGCGCATCCTGCAGGCTTCTATCCTTCTGATTGACTTTGATTTCACCCAAGCATCCAATAAAGGACTCGGCGGTCATCTCCTCCTCTGCACGATTTAATAAGTCAGTGTCACGAAAGATGTCCTTCATTTTAGCCTGAATGCCTCCTAAATACAAATTTCCTACCAAATCCAATTTTTGTGTAGAGTCAAGAGGAAGGGAGACAATCTGGCTGTCTATGTTAATTTCAAAGGAATTCTGACCAACTTGGACCTTAACTCTATGCCACTGATCATCATCCAGTTGCACCTCATTGTTCTCCAGCACCTCCATGCCCTTGCCATAGTCCAGCACACCTTTGAGATAGCCTTTCACAACACCAATAGCGATGAAGTCTGTCTCTATCCCGGGGTGAAATGCAAGAAGGGCATCTTCAATGGTGGTTTTCATGAGGAATTCCAAAACTCTTGGTGTGCCGCTAGCACCGCTCCAAGTGGGAAAGGAGACAAAAGAATCAGGAGTGCTGAAACTGGTTGCCTCTCCGTCACCTGCCTCAAACTCGCTACTGCAAGATTCCTTTGTGTCATGGCATTGTTTAAAGAGTGTACCGAGAATATCAAATTCATGGGACTCGAATTTGACGTTAGTCATGCAGCCACGGAAAGGCGGAATGGCGTTGCTAAGGTAGGGAGTTTCAAGATCTCCAGTTCCTCCCAGCCAAATGCCCTGGTCAATGTTGAGTTCCTCCCCATCATTGCTAACGGGGACGTACGTGGAGAAGAGCTCGTCAATTGTCATGGTGAGCTTTGTGTCCTGCAGTGTGAGGGAAACTTTGTGTTCCAGGAGGTTGTTCAGTTGGAGATCTTGAGCTGATGACAGGATCACCTCGGCTGCACCCATGTTCATCCGAGCCTATGGAATAAATGAATTTTTTTTGGTCAAAATTAACATCAATGATTGGCATTCGCACCGTGTTTTTTTTAATGTAGCCTTTTACTTGTCTTGAGCATGATCGACTTATTTTTCTGCAACTTTACCAAACTATCATGATAAAATGGTTATGGCTTTTGACGGTGCCAATGACAACGTTGTTATCGTTTGGCTTCTCCGATCAGGATTGGCCACAACAGGACAAGTTTTTGCAAATTGCATAATTTCTTTGGCTCAGTTTTTGTGTGGATGCTCTTCCGGTAGCAACCCTTCCATACACTGACACTGGAAAGCTTAAATGGCCAGGATCCAAACACACAATAGCTGCATTAAAAGGAGCAATGTGTACCACTACACGACCAGAGCACAGTGACAGTGATAATGCTGCCATTTGTCACTGCTTTTGAAAATTCTAGTTCAGTTACATTTCCATCTCCTCCAAGTAATCTACTTGCCTGTATTTTGCCATTTAGGAGCTCAATGAAAAGGTAATCCTCCATTCCAGCAGCCAGGAGCAGTAGGCCACTTCTTCGACTTGTCTTCATCTGTAGTGTCACATGGAAGCTGGAGACATCTTGGAATGTTTGGATACTGCAGAAGCTGTCCCCAAAGTAGGATTCTGTAAAGAAAGAAGAGGTTACTTTTTATTTAAAGCTACAAAAGTGGACACACATCAAAGGAGAAGACAAGTATAAGTAGACAGTATAAAACAGGACAATCAGTTTAATTTGCTGTCAGCAAAGACGGAAGCAAAAGCCTCTATCGTCACGCCAATGCTTGGGAGATTTGACTAAGAGGCATCTGCTTGTGCTTCCAAGGCTGCGTTGAGCGGACTCAGCATTGAGCCAAACACACACAGTGAGTCTCTCCATCATGCCTTGTTGCACAGAAGCGAGCTCAAGCAGCCAAGGAAAATTAATGTTGTTGCCTCCCTAAAGTAAATAGCCGAGGCAACACATAACAACACATAAATGGCACCACATGTTCAATCGCCATCGATGGTTTATTGAGTAAACATTTAAACTGAGAAATTTGAAAAACACTTTAGATAATTGCTGGTGATTACAGAGTTCTGTTGTGTTTAGCGTGTACATTTGTTGACTTTTTTAGCTTCTCACCGTGTCACCTTTGTCAGGTTAGATTTGGGATATTCATCAAACAGTTGCGACATAGTCAATTACTAATGAATGAAACATTACTACGATGAAAGGCTTGGGCCCAGTAGGTCCAAGAGCCTAATTAAAAAAACATTTTAAAAAATCATAGCCGATATCTGTCCATAGCTGACAAGCTTGTCAGAAATTGTGTGTTTATACTACCGATTTGTATTGATCACACCAGTGTACATTAAATAAAACTATGTATGCTCAACAGTGTAGTTAAGTTCACTTTGATGACAATTTAGACTTCCACACCTTGTCCAACTTCCTTTGTTTTGAAGACAAATAAGACAAACAGGAAAGCTGATCACACTTTGTTTTAAAAAATTGGGAGTGTAGGTAGGTAGATAATTGATCTCGTAGGAAATTCTGGGTGCCAAGTGCAGTCAACCTTGCATACTGGCCTTGGATAAGGTGTTATTTTTAAGTCAAAATAGCCATGCTAGAGCGATTATGCTCTTTTCAAAGTAAACTATCAATGCAATGCTTTGATGACGTGCGCTTTGTGGAAACATGTCTTATTGCCTTCTCATCGTTACAAGCTGAGGGGAACAATAAGTCATTTGTGTTGTATTTTAACACTGTAGTATTATTTTTTTTTCTATTGCTTCTGAAAAACAGTAATGTGATCTTAATTCCATGAGGAATGTGAAGAAATGAACCCAGTGATATACAGTACATTTAATTCGCTGGGGATAGGGAGCGAGCTCTGCCAAGAAGAGCAAAAATCTGCTAGTATTTGATGCCCCCCCAAAAGGTTTATTTATAATTGCCTACAGATGCCACAAGATGGAGGCAAAGCATAACTTTTAAGTGAAGCTCCTCAACTCACTTGAACTCAACTCAACATTCAACATCAAGATGTCACATGATAGCGGTAAAGTAATACTTTTATTGCTTAGACTTGTGCACAAAAATACTCAATGTATAGCAGTCATTTTAAAATATCAGTGTACAGAGAGGCAGTAGTCATAGCTGCCTGAGATGATCATGGTATACATCCCGTAATTGATCCAAAGGTGAAGATACTCCAGATGAACATATTCTGCTAATTGCACAGGAGCCTCTGGCTGAGACTGCAGCATAGATGGGAAAGAATCTTTTCTTTTTGGCAATTGCATTAACAAAGAAAACCTCAATGAGCTGCTTCTGATGCTTCTTAAAGCTGAGCTTTTGTTGGATTGTTCGCCGCGCACAGGGATAAAACGCTGAAGGAGAGACCGATGCCAAGACAATTGTGCCTGGGGATTTTCTGGTTGAAATTCATCTTGCTTGCCACTGTCTTGAGGAATAGGAGCACATTTTGTCGTGATTCACACAATAGCGCTACTTTCCGCTGCGGACCTCGACCTGGAATTCAATAGTTCCTTCCCGCTAAGACAAGTAAAGCTCAGCGTAGAATGGGCTGCATTCAGGAGAAGCACATTTTCCAAACGCTATCTGTATAAATGACCCGCCTTGTTTCCCTCTCAGGGATTGTGCAAGTGATTTTCATGTCATTGCATCCAAGGAGTCGTATCTGCATGATGAAAGGAAACACGAAAGCTTGTTTTGTTCTGCGGTATCACATGAAACTGTTGTCAAGTGCCACAGACTTGAGGCTTTGGGTTGATGGGATCATGCTAGGAATAGGTTGTTGTCCATTCAAGATCCTTCAGGGGCCAGGGCATGAACTAGAGTTTCGAGCCACCTCGACACAAAGTTTAGCTGCAGGCCAATTTGTTCTATGAACCACTTCACACTACTTAATTGTAGGTCAAATAGGACGCAGATGGCGTGAATTTGATGCACTCAGAGGAAACAGAGTCTTCCTCTCTGTTTTTACAGATGACTTAATGAATAACCCTTGTTGTTTTCTTTCCCTCTCCTCTTCCGCCACCTCCTCTTCCTCCATCTTCTTTTTGGTCTTGCGATGTATGTCCGGAAAAGTAAGACGAACCGAGGGACCACATGAGTTAACTTTCAGTTAACTTGAACTGGATTTACGCTGCAAGTCTTGATGCTAGATTCCAACTTTTTTATTGACTGTCAATTTACATGTATGTTCAAGTGACACGTACTATCTGACATGACTGTACACCTGAAACAATCCTTGCAGACGAAATGCAGATCTTATTTGTGCGGGTCGGGATATTGCTGGGTTAGGCCTGAGACAGATCTCTAAAAATAAATAAATGGTATATGTGCTATATATTTGTATGTGTATGGATCTATATGAAGGTGTCTATCTGTAGAAACGCTTGTGTGAGGGTGGACCTAGACAGCTTGAAGTCGGTTGATTGGGCAATGGAGAATTGTTCAGTTCTTCTGTCACATTTTGCAATGGAAAAAAGTGTCTGAGACACAGCATATATTAAGAGTGTAAAGCGTAAATATTGAACATTGTTTAGTTTAGCCTGTATCACCTCAAAGGTACTTAAGGCATTTTACGTAGCCATTGCTGCACATAGGTTCTAAGGTCAACGTACTCTGATCTTTCATTGTAGTTGATTTGATTTCCTTCTGGTTTTGTGTTTCCATAGATGGAAGAGGTTGTACCTTATCTATCGGTTCTTTTTGATAATGAGTGGTTTGAAGAGACTATTTTTCTGACTGTACCGTTGTTGTTCAGTCTTCAGTCATGGACACACACCTGTTTTTTTCATAGTCCTTTGAATTTAGCTTTTCCTAAACACATTATTCAGTGGCAAGCACAGCCGGAGGTTGTTCCTTCCGCACAAATTTGCCATGGTGACAATGCCTGGGATCCAAACAAACCACCCCCACATGCTTAAGCCTATAAATACTGGTTATATTTCTCATTTGTTTCCTTTGCTGGGGCTGCGGTTGTGCAGTGAGGGCACAAGGGCTTCTGGGTAATTACATGAGGGATAGGGTGTTATTAAGAAGAATGTACATGCACTGCGAGAGCTCTTAAAGAATGGAATACTCAGTCGTTAACATGATTTGCAAACTCATATGAAGGTCTATCGTTTATTTTCCCCTAGATGGTTTGTGGACTGCAGCACGTTAATATCGATCTTTGGAAATTCTGTAAATATTCCATGTCGTTTGTAAATGTGAGGAAATGTGCAGAAACTATCTTAGTTTAGCTTTAACTGACAAGTCCAACATCCGTTCTGTGATGCTGTTTGACTTCAAAGTTTTTCTATTTAAAAAAAGATAAAATTACAATAGGAACTAATGAAGCACCATTTTTACATTCTTAGCTGTCATGCAGTGAGAAGTTCACCAATATATTAAAACTGAAAGCAAAATTACTCACTCTTTGGTGGTCAACTTTTTTCATGCATTATGCTTTCAGCGATATGCTATTCACTTTGCATCTAATTGGTGAGATCAATTTGTGTATGCCATGACATCAATTTGTGTATGATGTGTAATGAATTGTGTTGCTCATGTTGTGCTAAGCAGACTGGCCCTTTCTGACATCAGACCAAGGTCCATTTCTAGTTCTTTGTTTACCCTCATGTTTCCTACCCTCGCCATCATTGGTACCCCTTTGTGGTGGTATCAAAGAACCACTAGTTGCATGCCACTATAAACTACAACCACAAAAATAAACATGTTGGTAAAGGAATACTTGAAGCTGAATGTTTGATAGAGCTCTGGTATTGGATCTCATTAGAAGGTGCAGATGTACCTAATGGTTTGGTTGATGCGTGTACCAGTAAGTTCAGCTTTTAAAATCTTATTTTGGTGCAACATGTTTGTACACTTACTTGAAAGCGTTGTAACGTTCTAGTCACTCCACACCAGAGAGCAGAGCCACAACTCTGCATTCCTTGACAGCACTACTTAATATGGACCCCTTCTTGCCGCCGCCAACTTTTCACAAGTCGCTGGGGACACACTTTTACGGGCTTCACGGAGCCATTTCTCACAGCTGCCTGAAAGCCAACTCAGCATCACTCGGGACACCTTTTCACATCCCTGATCCACCTCTGCGTGGTAGTGAGACACCGCCACAAGACCTCAGGAGGTCTAATCTGAAAAGAACCGGCTCATGGTGACACGACGGGGGAGCTACAGTTAAACTTCCTCGGCTTTCTGTCTTTTAAAAACCCAAAGTGATGAGGTGCATGGCGGCTGAAACCCAAAATTATGACCACTCAAATTGAATGAAGTTTCAGAAAATGAATGTGTGAAAAAACAAAAGAGAGGGAAAGAAAGTGTGCAAAGAACATTGTGAAAGAATCCCTCTTGTATGTCTTTGTGCTTTCTTAGAAGGCTCAATCTCTTTGGAGAAGGAGGGGAAAAAAGGCCAACTTTGTTTGAAGAGTTACAATACGGGAAGGATTTTTCTTTGAAACCGAGTTGATTTATTGAATATTATACAGTGGAATCTCCAAAGTTGGAGGGATGGTAGTGGGCACGTCTGCCTCACAATCAGGAGATTCAGGTTAAAATTGCTGTTGTAACATCTGTGTGGAATTTCTGTGCGTATGATTTCTAGGCTTTACACGATCAGGATGTTTGGGGCCGATCAGCGAGTTTAAAAAAACGATGTCTTTTGCGGAGGCCGTCAATGACGTCATTGATCGGATCGGCGAATTATGACATTAAAGCCGATCGGCATATCAGCATAAAATGCTAATTATCGGCCAATACCGATCAGGCTGATAAAATCGGTCTAAAGTCTAATGATTTCTTCCCACCTTCCAAAGACATGCATGTTAGGTTGATTGAAGACTCTCCACAGGTTGGAATGTGAGTGTGAATTACTGTATATTGTATGTGTCCTATGATTAACTGGTGATCAGTTCAGGGTGTACCCCGCCAAATGCAAGCATAAAATGTAGATGTGTTAGTAGATATGTGCCTCTAAGTGGCAGGGCCTGGTCGGGTGACGTCAGCGAGTCACACGGCAGTGAGTGTTTGGTTGTGAGCTGCTTGTGTTTTACTGTTCTCATAGCATTCAATAAACGGCTGAAAAGTGCATTGGCAACTGTGGCTCTCCTTTCTCAAATGACAGGATATTACAGTAGGAAAGTAGATTGTGAACCTATGAAAAACAATCGCTGGAAACTGCAGATTTCTGCAACAGACAGACAGATACGTTCTGGGGAAAAAAAAATAAAAATCTGTGATATAGTGGGGAAGCGAATGAAAAAGTGCGATATAGCGGGGGAACCCTGCACTGTATTTCTAAATCTGAGAAAACGGAAAATCCTATCATGAAGGCTACTCACTTGGAAAGAAAACGTCATGTTTCGTTTACTTGACTTCATCACACAGCCAGTGAAAATATTTCCACTTCAGGTCCATATTCACATTGTGAACTGGCACAAAGAAATACTGTGCTCGTACAGAAGTTCACACAATGGGACATTCTCACAAGTCCAAATAAGGCACGCAGACCAACTCTTTGGCCTATCACGCTCACCACTAAAAAGACTTATGAGAGCACGCTGATGATCTCACTCGGCATAACAACATTGTAAAACAAACACACGTGTGAACAGAAGCATTGTGGCCAGTAGAGGCCCTGCTTAACTTTGACTAGCTGACGAGCCAGGACACAAAGCGAGCCTGTGCGCGCTGCGGAAGCAGTCAAAACCGCCAAAATTCCACTTGGGTGGGTCTCATTAAAAGTAACCAACCTATATCCCTCTCCCCGTGGAACGTTGGATAAGGAACATTCTGACATATAGAGCCTGTCTTACTTCAGCTGAAGCAGCCTTTACCCAACATGTTAAGGCACTCGCCCCCTTCAACATCCCGACAGTTGTTGGTGCACCTCCTCTCCCCCACACGACATTGTGGAGCGATCACATGTCACAGTCTACTGGAACTCAAATCCAAAGTGATGCAACAGGGGTATGTTAGTCATTACAATGGCTTACAAACCTGAATTTCATAGACAAGCTGGGCGAGAACCCTCTTCCATGTCTACCCGTTGAAAAATGTGGGGGTGTGTTACTAAATTGCACTTCACTGCCATAAATTGTGGTTCTATGTGAATGTTAGCTCATGAAAAAGAAGAGCTGCAAACTTCCCTGTTATGTACAGTATGCAAATGCACTAAAGATTGAGTTTCGGTTGGACTCGCTTATTGAAGGAACTCCAGGTTTTTCCCAGACAGATGTCATAAATCTGTCATCGTCCTGTTTACAGAATCTCCCATCAGGAATTCCGCAGTTTTTGTTGTTGTTGAAAATATTTGCAACTCTTGCCTTGACTCCTGTGCCAGAATGGTGCTTCATTCAATACTCGAGTGCTCTTGATATATTTTTCTTCCATACATTAAACTTAACGGGCTACAATGGTTCAAAAGCGTGACGTTCCTCAATACCTTACTGAGATTCCATGATGTCAAGATAAATGGCTGGTGTCAGTTGTGCTATTATTTTTTTTTTCATTCTGGAATGATTTCCACCTGTGTCTTGTGAGTTTTCATCCTGTTTGCCTCATGTGCCAAGAAATATGCTCCTCTCCACCCTTTTGACTTCCAGTTGTGGTTGGTCTCTGCATCTCTCTGGTCGAGTTTCAGGTAAATTGTTAGGGTTAGGGATTAAGATTAGGGTAAGGCATAAACGGTAAGGGTTTATGGTTAGAGTTAGGGTTAAGATTAGAGTTAGCTCTCAAGTTGTCCAAAATTTTGTGTTTCTGACACAAACTGCTGTGCCTTCATTTTTTCCAATCACGTTAGCTGTAAGTGAAGCATGAGCCACGTGTTTTCAGCAAAACATCCAATAAAACGGTCCGGCTTGTTGTTTGTTGTCATCACTGTGACAACTTTGTCGCCATGATTTGATTTTCTTCCTGAAACTACCCAAAGGCATCAGAAAATGCTATGAAACCAGACCTGTTGCTTCTGCCACTATAATTACGACACTACTACTAGCCCTCGTCAATTTAAGCATGAATACTTGAAAATTGACCCTCTGTGGTATTGTAGCAAAAATTCTGAAGAACACGATCACCAAGTTTCTCTGGAGTGGGAAGTCACTATTGGTATTTAAATATATATAGAGTACAAAATTGACAGAAGGCAGCACGTTGTTGTAGTGGTTTCCATGTCTACCTCACAGTTTTGAGGCTCTAGGTTCATATCTCGGGTCTGACCTTCCTGTGTGGAGTTTTCATGTTCTCCCTGAGCTTGCATGGGTTTTCTCTGGGTACTCCGGCTTCCTCCCACATTCCAAAAACTTGCATGTTATGTGAGAACTCAAAATTGTCCATGGATGTGAATGTGAGTGTGAATGGTTGTTGTCTATATGTGCTCTGCGCTTGACTGCCTCTTGCCCAATGTCGGCTGGAATACGCCCCAACTCACGTGCGAGCCATAGAAAATGAATGCATCGACAGACTCAATCAACAAGAATCTACAAAGCACCCTGATTATTTGGTTTTGAGATTATCAGACTGATCAGGACTCAATTTGTTTTCATAAATCTGTTGTAAAATGTGGAAGGTTGGGGACAGTCAAGATATGTTCCCATCCTTACCCTTGTGTCACAATTCTAGGTGACTACATGTTTTCATTACTTATGTGACACATTGTAACAGAATTTTTAAATCCAGTGACGTGCAACAAATCTCAGCCTCGAAAGATAATAGCGATGTATCCGTCAAGAAACCCCTCCAAAAAGCAGCATTTCAAGGGGCCTTGGAATTGGAAGAGCCTTTGTGTTATGACTAAGCGGCCTGCAAATGCAAATCTGGAAGTAGGCTACAATATAATTTTGCAAGCGGGACACCTCAATTCACAGCACTTTTCAGCATTATACCTCCAAGGTTTCCATGACCTAAGGTGACAGGGGGAGACCTTTCTGTAAATGTGCCCCTACCCCTCTAGTGTGCCAAGGGGAGGCTCAGTGATTCAGAAGCTGCTGTGAACGGGCCTCCCCAAAAAAAAAAAAACACATCTGACTTTAAGCAGGGCCGGCTAAGCCAGTGGGTGTTCAAGATCAGAGCGTCACATTAACCCCATAATGAGAACCAGCTGAAGGCACCCGCCAGACTGACTGACCCGGTCCAGACTGATCCCCTGTACCTTCTACCCGCCCTCACATTCACCACCTCACCCCTTCCCTCGAGACACCCCTTTTTCACTCAGACCTCTGTATTTAGGTCCAGAATAATGGATTATCCAGATGCTGCTCTCCGGTCTTTCTGTTCCTCCAAACCATTCCAACCTGCACTCCCAAGTTCAGCAGTACGAGCTGCAGACATAAACACTCACACTCACTCTTGCACATATTAACACACACACAACTCATGCAGTAGAGTAGACTTATATAGCAATTGATAGTCATTTCTCCTCGGCCTGCTGGCTGAGTCAGCCCGCTGTCTGCCGCTGTCTCAAGGGTTTGCCACCATGCTACTGTTGAGGGGGCCCACCCTACCCCACCCAGACGTTAGCCCAAGTCTCATGTGGGAAACAAGCCCAGTACTGACTGCTCATTCACATACAGTACTGCCAAATGCCAACCAATTTCCACGATACCTTCCGCACGTTTGTAATAGTCCCCTTGCTTTGGGACTAATGGGACTGTAATGGAACAATTTAGCGTATTTTTAACTTCATATTCAACTTTGCAGTCCATACATGATTCCCCTATTCTTCGATTCGCCATTCCTTATTACTGCCCAAAGGACGAGTGAGTGTACATAAGGACCGCCAAACGGTAGTGATTTTAAAATGTGGATGTATTTTTGTAACTGT
This sequence comes from Phycodurus eques, assembly GCF_024500275.1. Classification (NCBI taxonomy): domain Eukaryota; kingdom Metazoa; phylum Chordata; class Actinopteri; order Syngnathiformes; family Syngnathidae; genus Phycodurus; species Phycodurus eques. The sequence continues at coordinate 18,199,844 of NC_084529.1, forward strand.
AGTGGATCCTCCAAAATCACACTCTGAATTCAACCTTAAAAATATGGTCCAAAATTTGAAGAATTCAGCTTGAGATTAGACAAAGCGTCTCTTAATCATCACAATACTGAACTAGTACTTCAAACATGCAACCTGTGTAATGTTTAAAATAAACTTCAATCAATCAATGAATCAGTCAATCATCAGTCAATCAATCTGAATGATATTTAAGTTTTATGATGAAAACGGGTGCATGAAATGGTTTGATTCTATTTTCATTATTTCCTATGGAGAAAATTAATTGGAATGGTCTCTGTTTGAGTTCCAATGGTAATTATAGGTTTACTGAGTATCTTGCACACTCATACACACAAGGATTTTCCAAAAGCAACAACTCATCGTTCATTTTTTCCACCAAACAGTGCCATCCGCCTTGTGCAATGCTTCCATTCCTGCACATGAATTACGAGGTTTCATCATAGAACACCCATTTCAACTTAAATACTGCTTTCTCTGGGCTAGTGTATAGTTAATGCTTTAAACGTAGTGGCGAAGTCAGCGCTCCCCTGCCAAATGACTCGCTGACAAAGTGGCCACCGCGCATGCCGCAGTGGGCTTTGAGGCGCGTCATGGCGAAGGGGGTCCTCCCAACACAAGCCGCCGTGGCAGATGTCCTCAGTGCAGACGTTGCCAGGGAAGAAATCACACTGCTTGAATCTAAGGTGGCACCTTTTGCTGGTGAAAAATGAAAACAATTTGGAAAAAAGACAGAATCCCACATACCGTTTTATTTTTGTTGCTCTCTAAAGATCTCTGTCTAATAGGGTGGAAGCTGCCTATTTAATTCTACTTTGCAGCGTTTGGGACTCGGCATCGCCACGTTCGTACTCGTACTAAAATAGCTCAATAACAGGGTGGGGAAGTCTCAATCCAAAGGTATTATTTGAGACAGCAAAGTGCACTGTGTGGCAGGAATCTTGTCACAGATGGGAAATATTTGTTTCAGAGATAAAGAGAAAAATAATCTCTTTAATTCAGACACATTATCCAGAACAAGCCCGGTTATAAAAGTTAAGATTACACAGTGGAATTTCACCAAATTCTGTTCCAGAAGGCTGTTCCAACATTTGCTTTGTACGGACATTAAAAACAAGTCAAGGAATATGCAAAATGTGCAAAAAGTGTAATCCCCACGAAACAAAAAGCGGTCTACCAAATGCACAATAATTTTCACTGAATACGATCAAGATTTCCAAAATTCTCCAAAATGTAGGGGGCATACTGTCTTTACTAAAATGTTCATTTTGATTGTATTCTTACTGTATGTGAGCAAAAAAAAGTGGTGTGTTCTCTGAAACTAGTAAACTAAAGTGCCTCTATTCTCATTGTTTGTAGGACCGCAAGAGGTCACTTGGTCAAACCAAACATTAGGACAAAAGTCTGTTGAATTCCAGATGCAGACTGTCCTCTGTTTAATGTGCAAGCATTTCTTGAGACAAAGGTCATGAGTCTGAATTTGAGTCGGCTGTGCCACGAGTTCATTCATTTTATACCTTACTTGAAACTCCAGTATGCCTCCAAACAAACAAAGAGATAAAGTACCCTCAGCAACTGTGCAGCATACTTGTGGGTCTGAAAAAGAAAAGTGGCAAACTACCAAGAATGACTGATTTTTCCAAGTTAGCACACAAGATCCCTTTTACATCCAATTTGCATTTAGATGATAAACAAAGCACGTACTGTTGTTCCAACAACAAAATAATTTCAAGTAACGCACCTCATTGCCTCTGAGTGACTCTGGATATTTCTCTATTTCATTTGTGGCGAATATACTCTTATTACGGTTTTTCTTAATGTAATGTAATTGTGTGTGAGCGGTATAAAAGATGGATGGAATTCAAAGATAAGCAGGCAGGCAAGAGTGTGCAGTATACAACAAGGAAAACATTTTACTATGGCAATTATCCAAAAGCAAATATATTTTTTCTGCCTTTTGGGAACAACAAATATTATTATGCCAAAATGTGTGACTTTATCAAATTGAATGGCCTTACTCTTATTCTTGGTTATAATGATGCTACATCTCTTCTACCAGGGCTCAGTGCTGCCTGACATGTTGCGGTGATAAACCACAATGCATGCAAGAAAACACTGATAATCTCATTATGTTAAAAAAAATAAAAAATCGCCGTAATGTAGACTCAAGAACATAGTCTCCAGTCTATGAGTTTTTAATATTCCTGTCAGCCTTGTCGTGTATAAATGTCAATGTGCTGTCACTTTCTTGACTGAGAAAGATTTAGTCGCTATGCTAAATAAAACATCATGACATCCATTTAGATGTTCCCTTCAAAGGTTCGTTGTCAGGACTCGCTTACTGATCCACATCATCCTCATCCAGAGCCTTTCATCCATCATCAGCTAGACAAACCTCTTTATCTCGCCGCAATACAATTACGTGTACTGATGGAAGTGCCACACACGTATGAGTAATTAGATGGTAGAAGGAAGATGTGCCACACGCACAGATGGCATGTGCATCTCATGGCATGTCCCTTTTCACACAGCATTGGATGTATTCTGTACTTAGTTACGTCTGTGTTTTGTCACTAGGTGGCTTTATGCTCGCTTTAGCTGGCTTACTATTGACAAGACATTGTTGAATCCAAGCCCGCAGGAGCACAATGCTGAAACTCAATGAGAGCCGATCAATAGTAGCCGGCCACTGAACACTGGCCAAAGGCAAAGTAAAGAATGTACATTTCATTCACTGTTGGAGGTGAGAGATCCACTCAGGCAGAGTAGTGGTCGCCTATACTTAAGATCGAAAAAAAAGCCCAGCACAAAAGTCGATACTCACCTCAGACAAGCCAATGGGCATAATCACTACAAACCTGTGGTCCATAAATGAAAACACAAACTCCAGAGCCCAAACTTTTTACGCTTAAGACTAAAAGCAAAAACTTGACTTCCTCCCAGAGACACAAACTTATTAAAATACATTATGTATTGCCATAACATATTGATCAATATTTTATTTCCAGGTATTTACTTTTGGATTGGATTGATCACATCTTTTGTTCGAACCCACCCATTTATCCAGGTGGCTGTCATGTAACATTAATGAATTAAATATAGTAGAATTTGGGAAGGAGTACTTTTAAATGACACACTGCTTTTAAAATGACATAGTTTTTCAAGGCGATGTCACATAGAATTGGGCTGAGTGGGCATATGGAGGAACTGGTTCTGTCTTAGACTTTGGAATGAAGAGCTTCAGGACCGAACAGACACACATCTGTCCTGATTCTTAAGACATTGTCCAGGACAGACCAAAGCTCCAAAAAGAGCAAACGGAGCTGAAGTTTTAAATCTTAAATTAGCTCCCTTGGCAAGCGGAACAAGGTAATTTTGCTTGTACTGATAAAAAGACAGTTGCATGCGTCGCTGTATTGTTTCACATAGTTTTCACAGCGTTTGACTGCACACAGTATCTGATTGTACCAAGCTGCAACTTAAGTGACGCACCCGTCTGAAAATGTCTCGCCTGTTCATTGACCTGAGGAACAGCTACATTTATTATTCAAATGATAAATAGCCCTGAATGTCTACGCTCAGTTTCAGATTTGGGTATTGCTGTGAAGACTAAATTTTGACTACTTAAAACCAGAGCGTTGTCTGTGGTTGAAAAACAAACAATTATGAAGCTGAGAAACAATGGAAAATCAATCAGAGCCATTGCAGAAATGCTGGCCACAGACAATATAAGCATTCGGAATTAGCCTCACTGTTCCAACACTTTTGGTATAAATTGTATGTAAACCCTTGATAAAGAGCACAACTGACATGAATTTACTTCAACAATCAGAAGAAATTGTGTCTGTGCTTGATGCGTCTCTATGTTGTGTATCCAGGTCGATGCATTGATTACGAATTCTGTTGCGTGGTATTGAGCAGTGTTAATCTGATCAATACTGCACTGGCTTGCAAACCGGAGTTCCTAATGTTCCGAGAGAGATTATCCCATTAAAAAAAAAAAAAAGTTAATTACTTTATTAATTTTCCGTATAGCCAATCAAAGAAATTTAGTCCAATGGCCATCCCTAATTGACAATGTTTTTTTTCTTGAAGAACATCGTCATTCCTTTCATGCGGCAGACAACTGAAACATTCAGGAAATCTCGTGTGAGAGGATAAAATAAAATAAACCGTAGCACCCTGATAACTTTTTCTGTGAAATGTTTTTTTGGGTTTCCGGGTACATGCGACAAGACACATGAAAAGAAATACATATATCTTGTTTGGAAATATGTCAATGCTATGCTATCTATATTTTCAAGGCTGTCCCTGGTGGCTTTGTGAAAGTATGTCATGATGTTGCTCCTGGCCATACAGGAGTAATTAGTTCCTTCTGGGCTAAACGGTTTCTTTACAATGGGTATTTAATATTTGATACACTGTAGTGATTCAATTGCACATTTAATTAGTGTTTGTAAACTTGTTTGCCCCTACCTTTGTGTATTTCGGTCAACTTGCCTTGTCCTTTCTCTGCTATGCGAGGCAGTGAAGCCCTCTGTCCCAAGTTGCCAAGGAATCGCAGAGTAATTTGCCATTTTTGTTTTGTCTGTCACAATATTACGATAAAACATGCAATCTAATGAAAAGCAAGTTTACACTTTTTTTTCTATTTTAAAATAAATTAATTTACCAATAAGGTAAAGGTTAAATTTAAAAGGTAAACATTAGTTTAAATACACAGCACAAATGAGTTATTAGCTAGATCTAGCATCAGAAATATACATCTTACAAACCGAACAAAAACTGTTTTGTGGTTACCATACGGTATCGGCTCAGAATGCTTCAAACCTTGGCTGAGCTGGTACTTGAAAACATACCTCACAGTACCTGGTTTTGCCACTGGTCAAGCGCAAAGATACAGTCGAGTGGTTGGAGAATTCGAATTAACTCATTTGAAATCTCTAAATGTCCAGTGAGTGCTTATAAAATTGATCCCCCATCTTGAGTTAAAACTATTGACTTTTCTAAACTTCCCCAGCTCATTCATAAGAATTCACAGCTTGTACACAGAGCATGTTAAAATACACCGGAGAGCACCTTTAAATTCACTTTCACAGAGGAGACTAGAGCAGAGGAGACACTTTAATCTGTTTTATAAAAGAAAACAACTTTGATCTCAGTCATGAAGCCAAGGTGATAATCCCTATTTGAGGTTAGATTTTGGGGTGGGCCAGGATTTACGAGGATTCAGAGAGGTTTTCTTTGCTCTTCTTATGACCTGCTGCACAACTGCTTTTGGGATGTTCACAGCCATTTATCAGATTTTAGCCTGCATTTTGACACTGAGAATGACCATGAATTATACTTATTCTGGGATATATTAATACTTAAAATGTATTTATTTATTTATTTTATTTTTTTTTGTAGCCATCCGTTTTCTGCCATCGTTTAAGGAAAAGCCGCACGTCCGCTTCCGAACCCCCCCCCCCAAAAACAATAAAAAACGGGCCTGCTGTGTGTTCACTCCCACTAATTAAGCAAAACCTGCAAGATGATCGCCGCATGAGTCCCCAGATGATCACTAATCTGCAGATTAGCTCGCGGGTTCTGTTGAGGCTGCGACGTGCTTTGAGACAAAAGTCCCAGAGTTGCTCATAGCCGCTAATAAACGATACAAAACATCTTCTAATGACCTTAAAAAATAAAAATGAAGGCGATTATTAGCAATGAGCAGAATGCTGTGATCTTAGTGTCAGCTTTGTATACTTTACCTAACCTTACCTAAAGGAATTCCTGGCAGGCATACATCCGACAAACTTATGTTTATTCTTGTTTGGCTGTTTAATGGTGTTAAGCAAGGAAAGTTCTAATAAGCAAGATGAAAAACAGACACTGGTCATGCTTTGTGTTAAAAACTACTAGAGGGAACATATGATTTAGACATGGAATATTCTAGAACAGTGTTTCCCAAACTTTATTGAGACAAGTAACATATTTTACATTGGAAACATCTCACAGCACACCACCAAATGACAAGGGCAGGTTAATACACAGAGGTTAATTATGTACCTTGTGCCATCTAGTAGAAGAGCTTTTCTACCTCTCACTATACATCATTGGCATTGATAGATGAACAAAGATACATTATTTGTTATAAATAAATAATACTTTTTGGACAACTAATGTGAAATTGGATCATTTCCAACGGCAGACCTGATATCTCATGGCACAGTGGTTGGGAATCACTGCTCTCACTGGAAGCAGCTCATTTTCAAAAGGTACAGAATTTGCAGTACAACTGTGAACGCTGGTTACCGTACTTTAACTTACCTACTCTATAGGGATCAACTTTGGCAATCATAAACCCTTTATTCACTGTGCAGACAATGTTTTAAGTAACATTAACTCTTGTCTTGTGTCAAGTGTAGAAATAAGTTAGGCATGGCTAGTAATTTTAAAACCATTAGCATGCTTAGTGTCTAAACTAACGCAGTGGTGATTTGCAACTCACCTTATTTATGTGTAAAAAATAAAATGAAATTTCATTGCTGTAGAACATAAAAATCAGTAATGTTTGATAACGACGCATATTTTGACGCTGGCGTGTCTGCATTTTTCACTTAACTTCCTGTATGACCACTACACTTTACATTTTATATTCATATATATTTTAGTTTAGATTTTATTTTTTGTGAAACTTTGAACTCCACACTTAAATGGCATTTACCAAGTGGATAACAAATTGTGTCAGGTTTTTACCAGCAGCCCCACAACACTAAACAGCAATGTTAGCATTGCTTATAACAGGTGTCTTGGCTAGTCAACCGATGACATACACTCCGAACATAGGGGATTCAATGTTGACATGGCAACCAAGTTGTCTTTGTCCCTATCATAATTAAGATGCTTTTGAAGCTGTTCTTATCGTATAATTGTATATTATATTATATATAACTGTATATTGTTCCACAAATAACCTTTCGTCTTAAGTAGAGGCAGTTTTCCATGGATGACATGATTGCAATTAATGCTAAAAATGAATGCTGACGTGTGCGTCTCGAACAAACAAGACTGTATTGGCCGCTCACTCTCAGGTTGCTGTTTTAGCTGTGTGACATTTTGCGTTCTGCCTGTGAGTCATGCACAGCCAGGGCGAGGCATCGGACAGAAGCGACTCTCAGTTTGAGTTGTCGTTTTTTGTGTCTGGTAAGATTTGTTAATGCGGCGTGAAAGTCGGTCATAACTTCTACTGTCAAGCTGAAATTCAAACAACATGACTTATATTGCTCCTCATGGCTTACAGTTGTTATGAACGATGACCAGCAGCCATGTGGCGCAGAATACATGACCGACCGCCTTCACCCGATACAGAACAAGATGACAGTATTGTGACTTAGCAGCTAAAGTGGCTCCTGTCAATACCTCGCCCACAAAGCAACAAATGCATCCCCCTCCAAAATTAGTGAGGCCTATTCCTTTACTTTGTCTTTGGATTTTTGTTTTTCTTCCATTGCATTGATTATCCACCCATCCTTTTTCTATACGACTTGTCTTCATTCTGGCCGTGGGTGAGCTGGAGCTTGTTCCAGCTGACCTTGGACGAAAGAGGGGTACACCCTGGACAAATCACAGGGAACAAATAAACAACCATTCACACTTATGGGCCATTTAGAGTCTTAAGTGAATATAACATGCATGTTTTGGGATGCTGGAGAAAGCCGGATAGAAAGTAACAATTCCACACAGGAGGGCCTCAACATGGGTTTTGCATGTAAAAACTACAGTACATTAAAAAACAGATGTGTCGCTAACATGAAAGCCAGAGCGCTATCCACAATATGGGTGAAAAACAATCAATTGTAAAGCCAAGTGAAGATGGAAAATCTATCAGAGCACAAACTTTAGCCCATACAACCATTCGGAATGTCCTGAAGAAGAAAGAAAACCGCTGGTGCACTGAAACATCAAATGGGTAAATCAAGGAAAACAGTAGCAGACGACCCCAAAACCACACAGTTCCAATACTTTTGGAGGTGAGTCTACAGAGAAACGGCAACAACTCACGTGACAAGCTTTAAATCAGTGACTCCAACAAGGCCAAAAAAGTCCTTAAATAATAATAAAGATTCTAAGCAATCATATAACTGCTGTTCGGTAACAACCCCATAGGTTCATATTTTGACAATTTTGATTCGGAGCATTCAACTCCTTAAGTCCATTAGCGTCACTCTCCAATGAAAACCATGTATCCCCATTTTCTGACCATTTCAACTTTTTAACATAAACAACAGATTAAAATCATGTTTTATGATCCCATCTTTATAACAAGTATCTCCATTGAAAGCCAGAATTGCTTCAGACAAAAACTGCGATTCACTTCGTATTGGAGACAAGCATCACCACACAACACACTGAAGAGCAAAGTTGATTGCCGTTACTTTGTCTTGATAAACCTAATCATGAATTAATTACTGAATAAACCTAGTTTTGACCAGTTTTGATGACGTTGCCGTTTTTACCTTACCGAGTAAAGTATTTTTCAACATAGGATGCCATAACTACATTTACACATAGTCTATGTACTGACACTGAAAAAAGACAAAAGGCTTTAAAATACTTTATTCTTATAATTACTAATTATGTTATAAACCCTTTGTAAATCAGTTTAGCAGTTGTCAGCAATTAGTGTCCACTCACAAATTGGCAGGTTCAGACTCTTAGGATTTAATAGTTTATTTGTTCTAGTCCTGTGATCAACATGAGCTGCACAAAGTTAGTTGGAAAACTTTACCTGGTTGTCACCCGACTGTGACGATACGCAAAATGAGAGTGACTTCAGCTTCAACAGGCCCAAAGTTTTGAAAATGTTTTGCGTCTGTGTGAAATTAATAACGTGCTATGTTGTGTTCTGGCGCTGATGAAACAGACTGTTGTGATGTTTTTGCCGCCGTTCTCCCTTAAAGTGCCAGCCTTTGAGGTACGTTTTGATCAAACTCTTTGTGAAACATTTATAAGCTGCACAGTGACTCTGTTAGAAGAAGCAGACCCACTTCAGCAACACAAACAAACTGCACCAAAAAGTCTATATATTTCAAATGGCTACTGTTGAAAGGAGCCTTTGTGATGTCACAATCCAACCGCACTAAAACTGCAATGATGGAAAGACACGTAAAAAAAAACACTCAAAAGTCCCCAGTGGGAGAGGATGTACGTATTTCAGGCAAGCGAGTTCCTTGTGGAGAATCTGGCTGGTCGTCAGGGTGTTGGTCTTGTTTCCAGTAGCGTCACTCGCCTTGTGACACAGCTTCATGAGACCTTAATAACGTGTTTCACTTTCTTAACCGCCTCACGTCTCTGATGTGGTGGCGCTAACTGTTGGAAAGAAATGGTGGCACTGTGCAAGCACGGGTTAGCTCCAGACCACTGGCTCTTGAAGTCGGACACACCCACGGAAGCATGCTTGTCTGTTGCTATTACTAATGATTCTGGCCCCCGACAAATATAGCTTATATGTCCATCATCTGCTGAAAACATTATGCCCGTGCTCTTAGGTAGACTGTACCAAAGACAAAGTAATGGCAATTGGATTCAAGAAAATGGGAGAGATGTGATCTGAAGAGGAAAGGCAGCAATTGGGAGATACTCGTCATAAACATACAGCATCGATCCATTCAATTCATCCATCCATCCATTTTCAACACCGCTTATCCTGGTTAGGGTCGCGGGACGCTGGAGCCTATCCCAGCTGACTTCGGGGAAAGGCGGACTAGACCCTGAACCGGTCGCCAGTCAGTCACAGGGCACATATAGACACGGACAACCATTCGCACTCACATTCACACCGTCACTGAGTGGGAACTGAACCCACGCTGCCTGCACCAAAGTCAGGCGAGTGTACCACTACACCATCAGTGACTTCATTGTGCAAATTACGTTTATTTATTCAAGATTGTCAGAGCACGTGGTTCAGTAAAACAAAGTGGCAACAACAAAAGGATGCTTAACGTGTAGCCACGACAGACGCAGCGGTGCCTTGAAATACTGTGACCAGAGTTTTTAAGAGTTACAAGCCATCATTTGGCTCATTTCTTAATTTTTTTTTTTGCTTTGACTTGAGCAAAAATTTGAGATACCAGCACTGTATGGTGACATGAATAATTCTTAAAAAAAAAAAAAAAAAAAAAAAAGAGGCTTTAAGCTGTACAATGCCACTCCCAGTGGCTTACTGTCAAACTAAACAAAACAAAGAGACAATCACATAACTTTGCCTTAAAGTCCGCTAGAGGGGCTAACAAATTGTACCAGTGTTGTGGTGTCATAACTTATTATGCAACAGACATTTGAACACAAACTGTGGCACAACGCATCTGGACATAGTATAACAATACTCACGGGCATATTCTTTATCCTCTGTGGAAAAACAACGACTAATAAGAATAAAATGTCTTCTCGCCCCCCATGTGGCCATTGCGCACACACACCAGAAGGAGCAGCCCACTGTCCATTGAATTGATGCAAAGAATGTTTAATTCTTTTTACATTCGTTTTAATTCTGTCATTAAAATAAGAGAAGATATCTGTTAACATTTATTAGTCCCATAGATTTTTTTTAAATTGTTTTTTAAAAGTACAATATTGTGCTATTTCTCCTACTAAAAATACATTACAAAAATTTTTTTGGGGGGGGAGGCTGTAACATATTGATGGTATTTCTATTCATTTCAATAGAGAGAGATGATTTGAGATAAAATGGTTTTGAATTACAAGTGTGGTCACGGAGTGAATTAATCTTGTTTCAAGGCACCTTTATACTGTATACCCAATTCAAGGCACTGCCGTATTCTGTATATTGTCACTAATCTGCTCAAAACTTTCTGAATCCAAGTTTGTCGACACTTGGTTCGATAAAACAAAGTGAATGAGGGATATGCGGTCTAAAGAGGAAAACAAAGATTTTGCAGGCCAAATGTTTTTGGTCATTTATTGGAGATAACTGTTTTAAACATTCATCATTCTAATTACATTCGTTGTTCATGTATTCACACACAAATACACCCTGAATTGCCAATCAGCCGCCTAAAACTTTACCTTCATAATCCAAGTTTGTCGTTCCTGGGTTAAATAAAACTAAGTGCATTGGGGACGTGGTCTGAAGAGGAAACACGGATTTTCAATGGCACTTCTGTCAGTGAATGGCGATGTAGTACGCCTTATAAACATTCATCATTCAAATTATATTAACTATTCAAAGCACTTGGTTCAATAGAAAACAAGTGATGCCCACGGTAGGCATACAAGCATAGCATAGCATACAAAGCATACAACTTTCAAGTTCCAACTGCTGCTTTGTCTGACCTCTGTTTTTATATTTGTAATTTTTTTGCGATACAGTGGTGCCTTGCAATATGAGTTTATTTAGTTCGGTGACCACCCTCCTAACTCTAACCACTCGTATCTCAAATCATCTTTCCGCATTGAAATGAATGGAAATGCGATTAATTCATTCAAGCCTCCCCCCCAAAAATCTGTAATAATATTCATCCATCCATCTTTCCGCTTTATCCTCACAAGGGTCGCGCGCGTGCTGGAGCCTATTCCAGCAATCTTCGGGCGAGAGGCGGAGTACACCCTGAACTGGTCGCCAGCCAATCGCAGGGGACATAGAAACAAACAACCAGTCGCACTCACATTCACACCTACGGGCAATTTAGAGTCTTCAATCAACCTACCACACATGTCTTTGGGATGTGGGAGGAAACCGAAGTACCTGGAGAAAACCCACGCAGACACGGGAAGAGCATGCAAACTCCACACAGGCGGGGCAGGGATTTGAACACCGGTCCTCAAAACTGTGGGGCAGATGTGCTAACCAGTCGTCCACCGTGCCGGCCTCTATAATATTGTTTGTCATAAAAAACAGATAGACATGACAAAGTAAAAGAACAAGAACTAAACAGTTTTTGCTACTTTTTTTTTTCAATTCAATGGACATTGTGCTGTGGTGTGCGCACCATGCCCCCCTGGGGGCAGTATAACACAGACATATGGATATACATGGAGACGGTCACAACTCCTCAGTAAGCTGAAGTAATATTAGTTGCTCTTTGTAGAGGATAAAGAATATATGCCTGTGAGTGTTATTCAATGTCCAGTATATGTGTTGCTCCACCGTTTGTGTACAAATATCCCCTGCTTAAAGGGTTATAACACTGTGACATTGATTCCATTTACTAGCCCATCTATGACGTTTTGCACTGTTTTGCAGTGACAGTTTAAGTATATTAAAGAATGAATTAAAATATTGCCTGTGCAGTTAATAAAGGTTTATGATGGCTACAATTTGAACCTGAAATAGATTTTCCTTTTCCATGCATCCCTGAGGGTAAAAAAAAGGTCTGCTGAACAAATCATCAACCAAAATCCCTGAACGGATTATGTTTAACCTGTTTCTTTAAAATTGAAATAGAATGAAACCATTGTTAACACTCGTATCCATCCTCGTATTTAACGTTTTACCACAGCTGCAAAAAACGTACCTCACAACTCATTAAAACAACAAAGCTAGTGGTGGCTTTGCATGGTACCCTTTGTCCAACTTTAGTGCTCTGAGCACTCAACAAGATTGGCTGCACTCTCTGAACTGTCAGAAAAAAATCTAAAGTACAAGTCTCCTGGTGAACATGTGCGCATAATACAGTCCAGGTTCATTTTTAACGGTGCGCCACCTTGTAACAGAGGCCTTTCCTTTCCAACGTGCTAGTTTTGATCTCCCTACAATGGAGGAAGCATTCCAGATATGATAGTACGCTCGAAACACACATGTAACGCAACACACACGTGAAAAGCCTCTCAAGATCCCTTTGTGAATCTAATGTAAATGAATTCTGGCCCTTAGTTATGAATATATTTATGCTTGTTTATCGGAATTTCAATGAGCTTTAGAAATCTAATTCCACGGGCCAATTGAAGCAGCTTTTATACGGTACGTATATATTTCTGTCTCCTAATGAAGGCTGTGCCGAAAAACACTGCTGAATTCTCAGTCATCCTGCCGAAGGCACCTAATGCCATCCAGCTGGCGTTCAGATGATCTAAAGATGGTCTTGAAGTAAAAGGCCAGTGGAAATAAACTCATCTGGAGAACTACGCAGTGCCACGGATTGCACGCCAAAGCATTCTTAGCGGTGCAGCTTTACCGACACTAGTTTGCATTGAATAAAGAGTGCAATTGTTACCAAGGGTCTTCGATGTGGTCGCCAAATCATGCTCTGAAGTCAAGTGGTGATGAAAATGGTGGGTGACTTCTCACAAAATGCTTTTTTGGTGCATTGTATACAAGATTACTGTGACTTTTCCTTCCAGCTTCACAACATGCAAATCTTTTTAGATTTTATAGTGTTAGGAAGACACGAGTGTATTTTTTATTTTTTTTGCAGAAAAAAAAGTTATGTTACAGGTGGGGAAATTGAATCATATACAATTTGCAGTTCAACCAAAATTTCCAGGAAAAATGTGCCGGAATAGTTTAAAACTGCAGGGGTCGAGCTGCTGCTATTGGAACGTTTCGGGTAGCTCTCCATGGGAAGTTAAATTGGGAAATTACGGGGACATTGCACATTTGTTTTTGTCATAAGCAGACATCAAAGCAAAAATAAATAGCTCTCATGCCCACATGCAAGGGCATTACAGTACCTTAATTGCTCAATTTTTCTAACTGCATTCAGGCAAAGGCGTGTCTGAAGCTTGCACGCACCTCGAAATTTGGCTCACAACACAAAGCTAAAAATCAACCAAACTGCCATTTTTCTGTTCAGGGACAGAACTAAGTAAGCTCAGGACTGGAGTCTAAGGATCTCTGTTTTATTGCCTTGCCCATTCATAAGATCGCACTGTGCCGTCCACGTACGTGTGTCACTACCAGCTAGGACACTTGTGTGAACGTTTTTAGTCTGTGAAGCAGATTGGGCGTGGCAGGGTGGGGTGGTGTCTGTTGAATTTGGCAATAAGAACCGCAACTGCGCATCGCCATAGCATTCCTCTGTAAGTCTTCACTGGTAAAAAAAAAAAGGAAGTTTACACACACAGTAAGTTTGAACAAAATGTATCTGTCACTCAGCAACACCATTCCCTTTTTGTTGATGCAGAGGATTCTTTATTTTTCAAACTGTAAGGAAATATTTCACGTGACGTGGGTCACCTGCTCATAGTTAACGCTGCGTTCCTCAATCCACAGTAGTGTCCCCCCCATCCCAACCCATCTCGCCTGCACAGTTTTGAGGCCTCCGCTTCCACATGAGCTCATCGTAGGGATGTAGTGTAATTCAGAAGTCATCAGTGAGTTCAGAAGGCGACCACCATCAATAGTTGATGGCCTGTCGTGGTCATGGTTAAATCACCCCCCTCCCCCCGTGGGAGTGAGCCGTACAAGTTCACCATGCAGGATAAAGTATGAAACAGCTGTGCGATTTAATAAGGGGCTCAAATGGAATATGTGACAGTGTGTAGATCCTACTTGAGTGTCCTTGTGTGACTTTTTGCTGTGCTGACTGTTACCGTTGAATCTCTTTGAGCTTTCTTGCTGGCCTCAAGTGTACCTCCAAGAAACTATATTGCACAGTCATCACAGTCTGAAATCTGAAGAAAGCTTTACTTGTGGACAAAATGCCAAAAAGCATAGAAAAGCAAATTTATTTATACAGCCCATTTCATAGACAAAGTAACTCAAGGTGCTTTATATGATTATAAGCATTTAAAAACATAGAGAAAAAAGACGGACAAATATACATTTAAAAAAATACCCATAGTAAGGGAAAGGCGCCATTGTGTCATTCTATCTATATACTGTATGCTTGGCAACTATAATACGCTGTTACTTTAGATAGGCGGTCATTCTATTCCAGTGTTCTAAATTCTATAGTTTTTAGGCCTCAAATATTGCTGCAACCTTTTTTTGGACCAGTATAGCCACCCACCCATTTTCTATATCGCTTATCCCTTTCAGGGAAATGGGTGATCTGGAGCCTATCCCAGCTGACTTCAGGCCAAGGGCAGACTACACCCTGGACTAATCACCAGTCAATCTCAGGGCACATATAGAGACAGCCGAAATTCTCACTCGCGTTCACATCATCGCTAAGTGTGAGCTGAACCCACGACGCCATCAGTGACCAGAAGATCCATGCAAACCCTTAAAATGAGTCTTTACGCGCTCATAAATTGCTTTAATGTGATTCTTAAGTTTTAATTTAAAATAAAAAGCACCTCAGCAGTAACCACCAATATGCT
The DNA here is from genome assembly GCF_024500275.1 of Phycodurus eques. Classification (NCBI taxonomy): domain Eukaryota; kingdom Metazoa; phylum Chordata; class Actinopteri; order Syngnathiformes; family Syngnathidae; genus Phycodurus; species Phycodurus eques. Next base: position 18,215,126 of record NC_084529.1, read on the forward strand.
GACCTCGCTTTCTTTCTGCAACTTTACACTTTTTTTCGGTCTTAAATGATGGCAGCTTAATGGAAATGACTATAACAGTTCCCTTCTTCACATCAGGAGGAGTTTATGGACAAACCAGGCTTTGGTGAAGTCACAATCCTGCAACCACGGATGCTTTTATGCAGCTGTTATATATTCCCTTTCCACTGGAAGCGTCTGAAAAGATAATTTAGCTCTTCTGGCTCCAACTCAGCCTGGCCGCAGGCTCAGGAATGTTGAGCTGATGTCCGGTTCTGCCTTCGTATTCTCTACTGTATGTATTTCCCAGTTAACACCGAATCATGTTTTGTTAGCATATGAACCCAGTGTCCATGAGTAATAAAAAAAATTGGGGAGTAGGCATGTTTAGCAGCTTGTTCAAAAAGTCAGTCGAGGGGCCTTACATTAACACATACTGTTACTACTTTCTAAATATTCACAATTTTTTTTATTGTAATTTAAATCATCACAGTGTCACATTGTAGCAACACGAAGGTGCTTTGTGTCCCAAGTCTCCGGGTGCCTGACCGGGATAAGCGGTATAGAAAATGGATGGCCAAATGGTTGTTTGGTATTTTGCTCAAGGAAATATTGGAAATGCAACCTGCAACCATCCCCTTTCTGTGACCTCATTTGGGTCAAAGGTGAACTGGAGCCTGTCGCAGCTGACTTCAGGCTGACTGCTCACCAATGTGGTACATATAGACAAACAACCATTCACAGAGTTTAGAACCTGCAACTTTCTTGTTAAAAAAATTAAAAAAAGCCACCACCCTTATTCCGTTGCTTGCCACTAAAATATTTGTGCTCTGGGGTAGCTACAGATTAAAGGACACAACAATTTCTCACAGTAAACTCATTCTGAAGCCGTAAATCGAAATGTGACTTCAAGATCTGCATTGCTGATGGCGAGAATGGAATTCTTGTTTGTTGCCGTTATCTGAAGCCGCTTGCAGCCGACAGCAAAGTCACGTGGTGCCAATGGGGGAAATGATTCTATGCCAGAAGTTTGCAGGTATGCCTTTGTCCGCTAGATTGAATCTAATCCCGGGTAATCCCCTTTTAGATCAAGTTTGGACCACACTTTCCATCAATCCAATGTGAGAGTAGGCCACACACAGACCCCCCCCCCTCCCCTTCCCTCCTCACACACACACACACTGTCCTTGTCGCCCATCGAAAGTGTCTCTTTTGACTAGCACATGCATAAAATAAAGATAAGAGCGTCTCTTGCCCACCACAGACCCGTGAGCGGGCCCTCCATCCCTGTGCTCAATAAATGAACACAGCTGCCCCTATAGGCTTTCAATGATGTGACTGAAACTGTCAGTTCACAGGGAACAACTCATGTATGTTTCCCATGCAGCGACTAGATTTATGACTTATGCAATCACACTGAAAGATACAGCGGAAGGTCAAGCACAATCCCATTGCCAAACATTTTTTTCCCATTAAGAAATAATAGGAATGGAAATAATCCGTCGCTTTGATTTAATCGTTAACAGAACAGGGACTTTTGTAAGTAACATTCTTACCAGAGCTGGTGCCACCCTCAGCTGACTTGGGTTGAGAGGCGGGGTACCCTTGCTTGCATCAACGTTCCTAAACCATGCATGTTAGGTTAATTGAAATGCTGTAAATAGGTGTGAGTGTGAATTGTTGTTTTTCGATACTAAATGTGCCCTGTGATTGGTTGGCGACCAGTCCAGGGGGTACGCCGCCTCTTGCCCAAAGTCAGCGCGACCCTCACGAGGACAAGCACTATAGAAAATGGATTGTCTAGTAGGGGTGCCACACAAATACACTTAAAGTCTTTGCTTTTGTGTCTCCCACTCTATAAAAAGGTGCAATTACTTTTTGAGTCTAATAGACTCTTATTGTAGTCCTATTTTTGACAGTGCTGCTTTATCCTGCCTCTTTAGACCCCGAGATTCCAAAGTGTGTAGAACCTTTTGTGCCCACGTTGCCACAAGCGTGTAAAATATTCAGTGTGATTGCACAAGGAGCTTGTTGTTTGCAGCGAGGTTGTTGCCTCAGCTCCCCTATGCAGCTGTTCCAGGCTTCGGTTGCGACTGCAAAGCGAACTTCACGGCACACCTAATTTCCTCGTTATTTTAAGCCGTCGCGACGGCCATGATGACATTTACTGTAGCCTCTAACGTTCAGGCTCGTGCTAACCAGAGAGAAAAAACACACACACACAAACACACGTACTGTACGTAATCCCACCCTGTATCTCCTTTCCTAACCTTACCCCTCTTTTCAAACTTATGTCTGCCTATTTTTAGCTCTGGTCTGATCCCTGATGCCCTTTGCTTCTATTCTGATCCCGACCCATAATGAAACTGTCAAATTACTGAGAACACTTAATAGTGGAAAGTAGCTTTCCCAACTGCATCTTGAAAGAATGAAGGAACATAAACTGTTATATTTCGTTGTTTTTTTTAAAAAAAATGTAATTTGCAACATTTATTCCAAAAGGAATAGACTCAAAAGGATTAAGAGGAGGAAAAAAAACACAGGAAGTTACATTTAGCAGATTCACATTCAAACCAGTATATTGTGTATTGACACTCCTCAGTCTAGCAAATTGTTTAGTTTTTGTCTGATTGTCTACAAAATAATAAAAAAGCCTATCCCTCGTTTGCCAACAACTGCACATAAGACGAGCAAACACAAGGGACCTCAGGCTGCAGAATTTGCCACATTTCTGCTCAACAGGTACATTTATCACCTCTTTTTCATTTTTAATTGATTGTATATTTCAAAAAAGAAAACTTAAAGCCGAAAAACGTTTGTGCTATAGTAACACTCCATTAAGTCATACTACTAACGTAACAGCCGTGGCTAACGTCGGCTTGTGTGTTGTTTGTCTAGTTTAGTATGGCTAACGTTGCTAGATATGCCTTCTCGTTGACTCTTTGAGGCTACATTAAAATATTGCTAGCATTTTTAACACAGCAAACTTTAACCTTGAACTTTAATGATATTAAAGATGATATAAGAATATTCTTTCCTTCACGTCACATATGTACACTTATGTCGTACTTTCTGACAAAGTATGGTTGAATTCTGAAATTGTATGACGTGCTCCAATCGGTCAAGCATGGTAGCGGGTTAGCATGCAGACGTAGCATGGGCCATTGTTTATAGGCCGCTGTCTCATGATGAAGCAGCTCAGCCTTGTGATTGTGACTCATGTAGCCCGGGGCCTGGAGGGAGTCCCTAGCTTCCAGCTTGATTCGTGCAGGCTATGTTTAAAGCACTGACTCATATTCATTCGGAAGGGATCACATTGTTCCCACTGGTGCAAATGTATCTATAATGTAGACATAACGCATGCATACGAATAGTCGCGCTAAATAGCACATGTTCAGGATCTAGATGTACACAGTCACCATAAGGCAGCCTTCTTTCATCACAATTCAAGTGTTTTGTCTATATTAGGCAAAAGTGAAGCAGAGGGACAATTCCAAACTCAAGACAGCTCCAGATGTTGGAGCCTCTTTTTTTCCCTTTTTTTCTCTCTCTCCCAAACACACCAGGCGATGACTCTGTTTCCTGTGAGTTATGCAGCTTTTCCAGCAAACTTGCACTAGACCACATTCTAGCCCCCTTAAAACCTAAAGTCCAGTACACTCAAAATTGGTACACTCCTGAGGTGGTCCACGGCCCCGGCACGATTTTCCATGCGTACATTCAGATGTGCCGTTCAGTTAGTAATGCAAACGTCCGTGCCAGTAAATCATGTTCACTGGCACTTTGTCTAAATTGAATTAAATGCAACAACATTTAAATAATACACAGTTAAAAAAAAAAAAAAAAAAAAAAGTCCATTACATGCTGAGTCACGCGTCACGTGTCATATAATTCACGGGTTCCTCTTGGCAGTTATTCATGATAGCAACCACACATGCACAGCAGCAATAAATAGAACTTCTAGAAATAATCCACATAAAAAGTCCATGTCACGCACGTGCAGTACACTCTGATAGGATTAATTCATCCTCCTCTTCATTTTAACGGTCGCTTTGGACAATAGAAATAAAGAAAACGAGAAATTTTCCGTAAAGTAACAAAAAGGTCCATGGTATGCTCTGTCTTATACATCTACATGCACAATGTCCGTGTCATCATTCATGCGACCTCTCATCTTGCCAGTTAATAATGATAACCATTTTGCACAATAGAAATAAATTTAACTCATCAAATTAATCCACAATTAAAAAGGTTCATGGCAGGCTCGGTCACATGTACATCAATATTGTTAAACATTAAAATATTATTTGTCTCACCAGATATTCATGGTAACCACCACTTGGCACAATATAAATGGACAGAATGGCAAGAAGTAATAATACATAGTATAAAAAAACAACAACCTCCATGGCACATCTGTCACTCACGTTTGTGCACGCAACGTGTGTGTCGTGATTAATGTGATTGCTCCTCTCGCCAGGTATTATTAGTAACAACCACTGTGCACAATAGAAATACTACAAAATAATCCACAGTTAAAAAGGCAAGGTCACGTGTGTGCAATGATATAATTAAGCATCAAAGTCTTATTTCTATCACCAGTTATTCATGGTAAGCACCAGCATGAACAACCGAAATAAACAAAGACAAAAAATAATCCATAGAGTAAAAAAGCAGCTCCATGGTATGCTCTGTTACTTACTTTTGAGCACACAATGTGTGTGTCATGATGATTGCGATCACTCCTCTCGCCAGATGTTGATGACTACAACCAGTGTGCACAATAAAAATAAATCAAGCTACTAAAAATAATCCACAATTAACAGGTCAATGGCAGCCTTGGTCATGAGAAATGTGGTCATTAGTAATCATCAAGGTCTCGTTCCTCACCAGTTATTCCCGAGAACCACTACTTTTCTCAATTGATATAGACAGAACAGCAGGAAATAATCATTAGAGGGAAAAAAAAAATCACAAAAACATGTACGGCACGCTCTGTCACTCACATTTGCACGCATATTTTCGTATCATGATTAAGCCGATTGCTCTTCTCACCAGGTATTCATGACAACCATTGTGCACTATAGAAATTAATCGAACCACTAGAAATAGATCAAAAAGTCCATTGGATGCTCGATATAATTCATCTTCAAAGCCTTGCTTCTCTCGACCGTGTTTCGTGAGAACCACCACCTTGCACAATAGAAATGACTCAAAATAATCTACAGTCAAGCAGTAACGCAGTGTTGTATAATAATCTGATGGCACACCGAAATGGGCAGTGTGAATTCTCTCCACGTCTTGCATGGTTTAAACGTCCTCGTGCCTAAAGTACGCGCTTTACGGACGTTTACTGTATCGTCGCCTGAAGCCACGCTCAACCCCATTCTGTCCATCTCATGACATACATGCAACACGTTTCCGAAATGTCATCCTCACTTCTTAATTAGATTGTTAAATTGTTCCCTGTGATGATGTCCAATAACGACGTCTTGATTAAATTAGCTGCTGACTATGTGGGCGATAACGGATTTAAGGTTATAAGTGCAGACGATGGGTGGCGGTGGGGGTTGTCATTCCACACAGTGCATTTTGTTTTTATCATTTTAATTTATTTCCAGTGATAAAACGGCAGAGAAAACAGACCGGAATCCTCTTTGTTCCTTTCGGGAAAAATAAATAAATAAATAGAGCACCACTGAGGGCCGTATCAGAACATCTGGTCATGCATAATTCCTTCTTATTGAAAACTTGTCAGTTGCGTGATGTGAATTTTCTCTGGCATTTCAATTCTTGGATGCTTAACCCACCAAAAAAAAGAAAGAAAAAACCTTATCAGAAATAAACACGCCAATTGACTTTGCCACTGTATGGAAGGGGGATGTAAGCCTGCCTTTCCTCGGCTTGTGGGTCATGCAGGTAAATATATATGCGACACACTTTGCCGTTTGGCTCCATATTTCCTTATTGACCCCTCTCATTTCCATTTAAACGACATAACGCTGACACAACCTACAGACACAGGACGACTTAGCGAACATTTCTTAAATTTAGCGTGTGGCATCTGGTGCAGTCTTCTTATCAGGATGTTAAGGAGGAAACTTGACTCAAGACGACCACTTCATGTGCACTGTTTTACATTTTAGGTGTTTGGTGGTGCTGTAGCCTACTTAATTGTACATATCATTATTGAAATCAAGTTTTTTTTATTACTTCTATTGGTTTGTTGCTAACTACAAGCTAACTTCAACGCTAAGTACAGGCATAAAAACACGCTAAAACAGCAAGGTGCTTTGCTGGATGAACATTTTGAACCCATTTTTTATCAAGCATGTTGACGTGTAGAATTATGCTTGTAGGCTAACGACATAACAATTCAAGTTATCCCTGGAGTCCCGTGATTAGTCCTTGTTCCCAAGCTGTCGGAATGCCACAGGGCTAGTATGGCACTCTGAAACTGCTCCCTTGGAATTCCCCTGCAATTACATGGCGACGCAGCAATCATGTTTTTTTTTTTTTATCAACAATTTAACATCCCAAATTGCCACTTGAGCGGCTAAAATCTGTCCGTCCCGTTGCTAAATGCTGGCGACTCTGATTGACATGGACGGGGTTAAATCAACACAGCAGCCTAAGATGAGATGCCCTTTCACCTTCCACGAGTGAGGGGGCAGAATGTAGTCTGTGTTTATGAACAGCAACTCTTTATTTTGCGCACACAGCCTAAGGCTAAATGAGGACTGTGTGTGGGCCGCTTGCCCCTGCTAAGCAGATCGCCGCCCTCAAATATAAGCCGAGCTGTTTGTCAAAACGGGAGCAATGTAGGAAAGATCATCTGCCAAGGAGTCCTCAGGGCGATGGACGGGTCTTTATTTATCATCCTGCATCTCAATGAGAATAAACTATGATTTGCAAGTGGGACGAAGGTCCGCTATCTAAAGGCTTTCTCGATGGCTTCATTTTGCCTTCCCTTTTTTCCGACTTTTTATTTATTTTCCTGTCGATTTGGCCACCAGGAATCAAGACATACCGCGTGGTTAATGGCCAACATTTGGAACTGGATCGTTCAAAGCAGCCAGATAAGGGGGACGTCAAGAAACACCCAAGACAGGGCTGGCTTAACCCTTGAAAGGGCCCTGGGGAAAAATAGCCTGCCCCCCTTTTTTGTACATGTTTATGTCTATACCAGTGCCACTTATGCTCATCATGAGCTTAAGGTATACAGATGTTTGGGAGGACTTTTTATGAATCCAGATAATGCTTGGTAAACACAGTGAACCTGAGGCACATGTCTGCGTTGCCTGATTCTCCCTGCTCGTTAGCCTCAGGGTGCGACTAAGGACTTTGGAGGGCAAATACTCTAGATCGAACTATGAGCATTGGTCATACATATGTATTTCTACAGTTTACCGGGAATGTCACTACAGATGGGGATGAGGCAATAATAAACTACTTTATTAGTAACATTTTATTATCAAGCCAAACTTGAGTTTAAAACAAAATGAAAAAGGACTTGAGGCAGACTGGGCGTAAAAAGTTAACGGCGTAGGTCCCTGGAACGTAAATGTTAATCGTCGTTAAAGAGTCTCACGATTGGATGACATTGTTTAGGTTGCAATTCAATTCGGTATTGATTCTTTAGGTTGTGATTGGATTCGATATTGATTTAAATGCTTTATCAATACAGTAAGAAGTTGAAATAGGCAAATAATTACAGTACCGGTTGACAGGTTTTAAAGATTTATTTTCATGCTCCATGAAATTCTATCTGGTACATCATCTCACGTTTTGGAGCAATAAAAAAAACCCAAAAAACATTTGCACAGTAATAACTTATTTGCGTATATGGAGTACCAAAGGAAAAAAAACCTAATTCTGTATAAACACTAAAAATGTGCATGTAAACTTAAATGATCTTTCTTTCTTCTTGGAAATTGTGGTGATAAATAACATTTCTGCCTTGTACATCTCACAAAACACCTTATTTTTGTGTAGTTCCTGTGTTCCGGATTTATGATCAAAATGATAAATAACTTTTTATCATTTTGAGATTTAAACACTGCTGCTGCTTGCTATTTTGTTGTTGTTTGGTTTGTGAATTTGTTGAATAGATTTTGAATTGGGGAGTGGACTATTACAAAGCATTAATTTATATTTTCACCCACCCCTTTGTTTAATACTGCCCAGGGAACTTGTTTACAACATATGCTAATTCTCCACACCTTAGAGTCACCGGAGAGACTATTAGGCACTGCTGTTTTTATGTTGCTCGCGTTATCTTGCATATTTTAACACAAATATCAATGTTTTAAGGCCCCAAAAGTTTAACATGGTGAAAATGCGTCAAAACCCAATGCTTTATATCTGAAGTACACTATGGCACTTTGTGGCGCTACATTAAAATGTTTTTTTTCAAGGTTCAGATGTGGTAGGCAAAACTTTTTTGGATGTGGGTGGACGCGAAGGACAGTGGTGGTGAACTCTCAAAGGTTGCATCTTTGGACTCCACTTGTAGTCTTTGAGTGGGGACAGCCTTCGCACTACCCTTGTACTGTACAATGACAAACATCTACTTAGAATTTGCATGTCTGTCGCATTAACCTCCAGAGATTTTTTTGATAAGACATCTTATGTGATAACATTCATATTTCTAACTGATCTTTTTTTTTACCTTTGGTTGTTTGTCCCATTGTCCTACATTTATTTTGTAGCTATATCCAGAAGTATCAATGACCCCGCTTTGCCAGTAACAGTAAAAGTACAATCACTTCGGAATACAGTAAACCTCCGCTATTTTGGGGGGATATAGACAGTGCCCGACCACAAATGGCAAAAATCTATATTTGATTCCACCCACAAAATGTTCATAATTTTCTGTATTAATCATTTGAACCATAAATATTCAACAAGCTATGATTCCCAAAACACTTAAATATCACTTCAAACTCATCTTACAACGTACCTCTTCAAAATAAATAGCTTACTGAGAGAGGCATCAATTTGAGGGGGGCGTTTATTCATCATAAGTGCACCCGGCAACTAATTGTGGCACGGCTTCGATTAAAATTCACCAACGCTAGCTGTATCCCACTGGGCCTGAGTAGCCCTGCGTCTCGTTCAAGGACACTTTGACAACAGTTATCCTGTTAACACGATTCAAATCCCCAAACATTTCCATTATGGGATGTAAGGAGTGTAATCACTACGCTGGTAGGCTGGACGTCTCGTTGCTTCAGCTCAGATATATAAATTTGTACTTCTCAATCCAACAGCTGTACGGTATAAGGTAGGTGATACGAACATATGGCTATCTTTAGGCCCCTGACGTAATACTATCTTCTAAATATAATTAATAAGATATCGCCCACTGCAACTTACACCCTTAAAGTTCCGGGGTATCTATTGATTGGATTGAGTATTAATTTTCAAGCAGCCGAAAGAAAGGAGAGAGAATAATTTGAAGAATATCTCATGAATATCTCATCCAAATATCTTTTGGACTTTCCTTCTTTTTCAAATAAACTTCCATGCTGTGAATATGGCGAATTCATGGCCACTCTTGATTTTCCTGTTTGGATTTCGTGCAACTCCACCTTGTGTTTAAACTAAGAGGTGAGCAGAGGGTCACCTAGCGTGTTTGGGGACTAGCCGCCCCCACAGATTGACACTAATTCATCAATAACCCAGTGCAAATACTGGACTTATTAGTCTTCTGCGCAGAGAGACATTGTATAGAGATGCTTTGCAAAGCCCAGGCAGATTCCTTATTTATTTATTGTTCCTATGTTGCCATAGTGACATTGAGTAGACTGGGAAATCGCAGCCTCATATGCACACTCTGGATCCAATTTCCCTAGTGAGGCTTTGCAAATGCATCACTGAGTGCTTGTATTGTTGTTCGGTGACTTACTAATTTATTGAAGTGATTGAATTTAACAGCAGGTTTAATTGTGGTTCGTTTGACGTTAATACATTTTAAAGTCATAGGCCTTTGATAACATGAACATCGGTACTGTTTGATCCACTGAATAGTCAGTCGGTCCATCCATCTAGCCTCCAACCAAATACACCATTCATCTATGCATTATACATCCATCAATATATCTATAGAGCCAACCGTGCATCTATCTAATGTTCTAACTGTCTCTCCATTTAGCCGTCCAACATTCAACTAGTCGTCCTTGATTCGTTGTCCATTCAGCCATCTGATTTCAACTAATACCTATCCATCATTCATCATCCATGTAACCATGGATCATTTAGAAAATCTAACTCTTTCTTTTCATCTTTCCACGGGTCCATTCATCATCACTACCACTTCACCAGTGGACGGTCTTATAGACAAACCCACATTAACCCTTAAGACCTCACTTTCTCACTCAAATCGAGAATGTTTTTGTTGTTGTTGTTGCTGTTCACAAACAGAGGCTCTAACACAATATTGTCTGTATCAAGAGAGACCACACCAGACCTACATCTTTATCTATGTATAGTCAGGAAAGAACCCCCTCAGCAGTTTTCTGCAAACCTTGTTAACTGGTTAAGTTAAAGGAAAGTCATAATAGTCACAAAAACCACAGCGTGCTGCAGCATGCTGCGATATGTCATGTCCAATTTCAGATACAGACACGATACAATGTGCATTGCTCGCTCTGAAGAGAAATAAGGATGTCTGTTTTCCAGTCGTTGGTTCTGTTCATTCGATTGGTGTCGTGATACTCCATCTCAGCAGGTAAAATAAGATGAGTGTTAAATCATAGGAGGAAGCGCAGGTGTCTAACAACATCAGCTCCGAAACAATTCCATTTTGTTTCTTCATTTTGCTGAGCCACTGCTTATACTAGCGCTCTTTCCATAGTCTCGTAGAACCTCGGAGGGAGTAACATGAGGACATAAAACTGTGGAAAAGTTGTGGGTTGCAGTGCTACAGAAAATGAACGGAAAATGTTATTACATGATTCTCTGGGCTCCTGTTCACTTTTTGATCCTAGCTCAAAATCTGCTTCTGATTGAACCAAGACAGTCTAAAGAGATGCAGATTGACCATCGCTTGCTTCTTGAGGAACGCTCTGGCATGTGGACGTCATTTGGTACATGGCCCGTGACATTTGAAGATGTAAACACGGGAAGGCGATGGAACCTTCTCACCCACGATCCTGACAGCTGGTGGCAGGGATTTTGTCAAGCAAAGGTTAAATCTAATCGGGGACGCTGGTACATCTGGCCACCATTAGCACTAGCTGTTCAAGGAGGGATCAGGTCCAAAAGACAATTAAATGAGAAGGTTCTCTTGATAGGCTGTTTTGATGATTTGATCAAGGTTTTGGTGGAAAATACTACCATCCAAACATTTAGCTGGGCCCAACTGCATGTACAATGAACCCCCGCCCATTTGCAGATCGCTATTCGTGAATTCATCTCTTTGCAGTTTTTGTGCTCTTTCCTAAAACGTGCTAAGATGTTACAATATGGCAGCAAGGCTCTGGCTAAAAAGAAAGTAGTAATTGGCGAAGTATGTTGAAGTAAGTGATGCATCTTGACTGAGAAACTAATTTTTTTTTTTTTTATATTTAGGGGAGGAGCCAAGTTTAGCCTGGGTTGTGTTTGTAAGTTACTTAGTCACCGCCACATGACCACTCAATCAAATCATCTGAAAGCCATTTCTTTTTAAGGATAATGTAAAATGAGTTTGAAATTAGTGTTTTTGGGATCAAAGTTTGTAGTATATTCACTGTTTAAACGATAAATATAGGCAATTATACACCTTATTGGGCGGGGGGGTGGCGTTTGTCAATTACTCACAATTTTTCACTATACTGTATTGTATATACACTACAGTCAACCAGTACTTAGGACGCTCCTCCAATCGTTCCCTGTAAACGATAAAAAATGAGGGCAGATGACTGTTTTCACAGCGCTAACAGATTGATTCCATTTTTTTCCGGTCGAGCATCAACTCAGAAACAAACAGAAGCTCTGTGTGAAAATGGTGTGACGCCTTCACTCGTTAGCCGCCACTGAGAGGCTCATGGAGAGCTTAACCCTGCGCGTAATTGTAGAGTGCAATTTGCGGCGCCGGATTGAGGGACTGACAGACTGCACGAGACAATGCACTCAATGGCTGCTCCAAGCCCAAAAGTCATTCTGCCAATTTTGACATAAATACAGTCTTCAACTGTTGACAGCATTTCATCTGTCACATTTTTTAAATTTATTTTGAGAGGAAGTACCCATGGTAACAGCAAATAACTAGCAACCCTTTATTACTCAGTGACTGTTTTTTGTCAATGTCTTTATGTCTCAAAAGTGTTCTCTGTCAATTGACTGTCTGTTGTCGTACTAGAGCAGCTCCATTCCTTGTGTGTTTTTTTGGACATACTTGGCAAATAAAGATTATTCTGATTCTGATTTTGAAGCAAAGGTCAGTCAGAAATGAATCAAGCAGTCAAAGTAAATGTACTTTTCAGGAATTCAAGTAAAAAACTAATTTGACATCTTCAGTCAACAAATAATTGTTTTACTATTTTTTTCAGGTTTTCTTAGTACATGGATTACATTAAAAATGGATGGACAACTGATAATTAGACATTAGCATTAGAAGTTCATCATTTAGGTTTAAGAGCTACTGGGTTAAGGTGTATTAACTATTACAGAAACAACAAATTATTTTGGCAATTATCAATGTGCAGTTAATTTAGGGCAACTGTAGCATAAGCCTTACATTGGGTGGTGATGTAATACTTTTGTTAAGCACTGTTTGCCCGAATGTTACTTAAAAAACTACAATTGATGAAGGTTTTATGATGGCCACAGTTTGACCCTGGAACTTGTTTTTTTGCAATTATATTTTTTCCTCCGGTTAAAACGTTTTCGAAACCAGAAAAAACAAAAACAAAGGTTGAACAGTGTGCAGGTTCTACTATATGTTCTAAAAGCGGATTTGTGGTTCAAGGTATACATAAATGATTAAAAAAATATATATCTAAATTAAATAAACAAAATACAAGAGATGTGTGAAAGTCTTAAGGGAATTCTCGTGAAAACTCTCTGTGTCCCTGTTTATTCACGCTGTGCATCCTGCACAAACTGTACTCGCCCTGTGGAGGAAGCGAAGTGTCACATTGAAAAAGGTACTGAGGCTGACTTGTGCCTGTGCACTGTGGAGCCATTGTGTGGACCTCCGCCTCCCCCGGCAAAACTCACACTGCACTCTTACTTTCATCCCCCTTCTCTCACCACCACCACCTCTGTATGGATACGCAGAAAACGGGGCCCTGCAGTGTTCACTCTCCTTGTGAAAGAACGATTCATAACCTCCTTCCTCATCTTCTCACCTTCCAGCCACCTCTCTCACTGCTGACCTCTGACAACAGAACCTCAATGCAAACACTCTCGGGGCGCGACAGCAGACGTAAGAGCACAAATGCTCTAGATGAGAAACAGACCTCAGACTCTGGCCCAGACTCTCACTTGAATTTTGTCCAAATGCTGAGCAATGAATCAGGAGTGTGAATAAGACCACAGTAGAAAAGTTGAAGTCATTCTTTGAGATAAAATGCTGAAATTACACCTGGATTCAAACATTAAAGGGGTCTGTGCCAACGTGAAACAGATGTGGATGGAGGAAACGGGTGTGTGTGTGTGTGTGTGTGGGGGGGGGGGGGGGGGGGGGGGGGGGGGGGGTGCTGGGGCGAGCACAGTAATTAGCAGTGGTCCTTACCTCCATTGCTGGGGTCAGCGAAGCTCAGCAGGGTCAGGATGGCGCCCACCAGGGCAGATTGCAGGGCTGTCATATTTTAGTGCTGCGAGTTAAGTCCTCCAATGTCTCTGCTTAGACACGCTCCATTCACCAGGGCCTGAATGACTTTCCACTTCAGGGACCTACTACAGGATACTGCCCTGTGTGAAGGGGCCGGGCTGGGCTGGGCTGGGCCAGGGAGGGACCAGGAGAGAGACGCCCTCTCTCAACCCCAACCCTCTTTCAGACCTTTCAAACACACTTACACACATATTCCAAAAGTGAAGAATCACTTCCTGTCTCGTTGCTTTGCCTTTTTACTTTGAGACTCATATAGTACGTGCAAAATAAGGATTTGTTTGGACTCTGATACATTCTTTCCCATAGGAAATAATGAAAATAGAAGACTCCATCATATAACCTTTAGGAACCCTACAGGCAATGTTTTATGTAACATTTCAAGTCTCAACTGTCAGTTTTTTTTTGTTTTGTTTCTTTTTTAAATAAAGCTATCATACGAATTTAAAGTTATCCACTCCTAATGATGATTTTTCTTTTTGCAAATGTTTTGGGTCAGATTTTTATTTTCAAGGCATATTTCTAATCACATTTTTGTTTCATATGACTTAAAAGCAGATGTGGTGAGTTCTGATCACATAACTTGACTCAAGTCACCAAATTAGGGTTGCTTGGCCAAACTTTATGAAAGACTTGACTAAGGGCAAAGTGGCTAACGTGTGACTATACCTTATGACAGCAATATTTTAGGACTTATGACTCGCTTTTCCCAAATGATGACTTCACTTGACTTGAAATTTAGTTCGGACTCAACTTGACTTGCTTGATTTTTGCCCCAGTAACTTGGGACTTAATTGAAGGTTCAGGCCTGATACTAACTTGTGACTTGCACATACAATATGTTACTTACTCCCACCTCTGCTTTAAAGGCATTTTTTGCCACAGCATATTTTTGAGAAATGACAATAGTGGAAAAGTGAGTCTTGTTGCCTCATATAACTTAACCACTTGGAAATAAATACAATCAAACAGTCTACCTTAACCTTCACAGCAATTATAATTGATGAGTATGGTGATGGCTTATTGTGCTTGTCAGAACACAAACATTTTGTGTGACGTTTTTCAAAAGGTTTCGGCAAATATTATACTTTTAGTGGCATATTTTTATTACATTTTTGGTCAAATTTTTAAAGCATGCATTTTTGGTCACAATTTTAAATCTACCATCTTATGGTGCAGATAACTGACAATGATAAATGACGAAAGCAGAAAAGTGAGTCTTGAGATGCGCCCCAAAACTGACTTAATCAAGTATCAAAAATGATCCACTCCTTTATAAAGATCAAAACTGTCTACATTAACCTTGATAATAAGTGACTAGGATTATGTTGATGACATGTCGATTGTCTGAACTGAATTTTTTTGTGACTTCAGAGACATATTTTTCATGTCATTTTCGGTCGAATTTGTGTGACAAATGACGAAACCGTAATGCAATAATCTAATTGATTTTATTATTATTTCTTAAATGTGTTTAACTGTGCTACAAGTGTAAAATTAACCACTGTTAAAGTAAAGCATAAAAACAGTAAAACAGTCTACCTCAACTTTGATAAGTGATGAGTAATAATTGCGCGAAGTCTGACGTTTTTGTGCGATTTTAGAAACTAATTTGAAAGTCTATGACCACATTGGTATTATTCACAACATTTCTAGTGGAATGCCCAAGGGTAAGACCTTAGTGTACACTGAAATCATTTTATCCCAAATTTTCCCCACACATGTAAACATCCAAATCAGGTGTCATTGGTAACCCTTTCAAGTAATCGGGTATTGTTTACGATGACCAGTGGGTCAACAAAGAAAACACCCACACTCTTGGTGTGTGTCTTTTTCGCCTTTTGGAAGTGACCATTATCTACCCATCAAAGTACTGCAGCTCCGCCCTTCAGGTGCGGCAACCCTGTCCTATAGCTCAATTATCTTGGTACCCTCCACCTTGTTTGACAATTGAAACAAACAATAGAGCAACAAATAATAGTATCAGGGCTAAACAGTTCCACCTCCGTCTGGATTCCCTGCTTTTGTCTTCCTCTGTAATTGAAGTGGCCTGCTGGGAGTGCAGTCTGCTGTCTGCAAGGATAAACCTTTTAAATTTAATTAAAGACCAATCAGGTTGCTCTCTTGTTGCCGTTCCCCTGATCAATGTCGGCTTTTTTTTGTTTTAGTTTTACTAACCTGCTCTCGGAGCTAATTAGCCTTACGCTCGGGCGTGCAGTGGAGCTTCTGGCTTCACGTCTCTTCGTTACCGATGTAGCAAACGTTTCTCCTGCTAAAACAATCCAACAAGCTCTTAAATCGAGTGTCGTAGCTGGTGCACTCCACTTTCCTTGTAACGAGCGTGTGCGCTCTCCTGACAAGGATTAGTACTTTCTGCTTGGAAGCCAAGATTAAACCTCCTGTTTGCTTGCAGAGTCAAGAGTTTTTCCCATCTCACAGTCAACCGCTCGGCAAATTATTTCCTCTGACAACGAAAGTGGGACTATAATTAGAATGTTCTGGCAGTGTGGAAAACCTCTCCAAACAATAAATGACTGACGTCATTTTTTTTTGGAATGGAACAAACAGTTCTTGTTCAAATCAGCGTCAATTTTGCATTAGGGGAAATTGGCGCAGTGCCCCACCAGATGGTGCTGTGGAAAGTTTGCTTAATCTTTGTTTCCGTATGTTATATTAAGTATAGCTTAGTGAATGAATGACATATTTCTGTATATTGCATAAAAGAATAAGCAAAGGGGCTGATTTACATGTTTTTGTAAACATCAAAGAAAATTTTGAGTCATCACTTAACCTAATATATAGATTTTGGTGAACATTGGAGTTTGCACTTAAAGCATGTTTTATAAACATCAGACAACTCAGCCTTGAATTTAGTATGCTTACATATACATCATATACAATAAAACTTTCAGTTACCCGAATGTACCTTTCCATGAACATTAAAAGCAATTTAGACCTCCTTGTATTTTTTGTAAACATCAAAGACTATTTAGTCTTCAACAAAGCTAAAACATGTGTTTTTGTAAAAATGTAAGACAATTTAGTCTTGAATAAACCTAATGTACTTATATCGTGAACATCCGAAATGTTCACAATCTTCCGGGGAAATTATTGTGCTCGTTTTCATAAATATCAATTTTTCAGTTAAGCTTACGAATGTGTTTTCGTAAATATCAAAGACGATTCAACAAACCTCACATTTTTTTCAATTAAATCATTGACACCTTTGATATGTACTTATTATGGGAAACCGCAGACAAATGAGAAATTTCAGTGAAGACACTGTAAACACTGAACGCAATGTCTTCAACGAACCGTATATACTTTTTTTGTAAACATCAATTAAGACTTCAATTACGCGTATGTATGTTTTGATATATCTCAGAGAATTTTTTCCTCAATGTCCCCAACATATACCTTTTTTGGTAACACAATTCAATCTATGATAGCCCTTATGGATTATTGGAAACATCAGAGACAAATTAGAATTTATGTATTTTACTTGGAATTGTTGAAATATTTGGTTTTATTACAGACAGATTTTGTTGTCTTTTGAAATGTGAAGAAGAGAAAAAGAAAGTTTCATGACTTAGCATGAATTACATCGTGAAGCTAATTGCTGTTACCATGGGTACTTCCTCTCATGTTTGTTTGTTTTCAGGTGTAATTGAGTCTATCACAGAAACCAACATAACCCTTTTACTCCTATTATCAGAAAAATACATTAATATAAAAGTATTTATTTTTTCCCATTATATAGCTAGGTTTGTACTCCACCAGTTAGCCAGCTAGCATGTGCTCTTAAGCAAAAACTCTAATAACATTGATTAGTAGAGCAATACTGCCAGTTGGCGACCAGTTCAGGGTGTGCCCCGCCTCTCGCCTGAAGATAGCTGGGATAGGCTCCAGTACGCCCGTGACCCTGGTGAGGATAAGCGGTAAAGAAAATGGATGGATGGAGTAGAGTAATACTAAAATTAAATTAGTATTCAAATAAAATGTATTTAGTTTTTTTATTTTAAAGGATTTATTCAGCAATATTCTTTGATGTTTTCTAGGTGCCTGAGTGCTATCGGTGTCAGGGTTGCGCCAAACAGCCACATATATAATTAGACATAAATAAAATATCTCACAAGTTATGATGATGAGCAAATCAAATGAAAAGTATATGATGGTTTATTACTTGTTTTTACCTTGAAAACAAAAGATCAAATAAATGGTCTGGTTTTCAAAAATGTTGGTGCCTAAATTCTGCTCGGGTTCTGGAATAGCTCAATTGCGAAAATATGCTCAGACGCAGTGACAAGCGAGCCTCCTGTGAGAGATCGCGGCCATAATACAACCCGCCGTACGACACATGGCGCTTGTAACCCGACACTATTTATGGCAGACAATCTCCTCTGACACAACAAGCTCCCTGATTATTTCAGCATGGCAGGAACCACACTTTAAATCGCCCCCGCCCGAGCCTGCGACCACTATGACATGCTCCCGCCTCCCCGGGATGCATAATTCACCATGGAGTCGTCACCCACTGAAACCACTGACGTGGATGGGCTCCAGCTGTATATACGAACACAGTATACAGTCCATGTCACCAGTGAGCCCTCTGATGCAAGCGTGAGTCCCTCAAAGTTAGTTGATTTGGCTCAAAGTGTTTTATTAAAGTACACTAATAATGGTAACGTGCATGCCTGGATTCCTGTGGAGTCTTTGATCCAGACGGGGGAATTGTTTGCATTGAGCATGTCTTCCCAAAAAAATACGTTGTCTCCTTCGGCCTCGACATATTGAACTCATTTCCCAGTTTACTGCTGCATTGCTGGATTTTTTTTTTTTTTTTTTTTGACACCACCTCATCCGCCGCTGGCTGTATACGTGTACATAAAAATCTATAGCACATATTTGACTGTCACTTGCAACGCAAAGCAAACCTCCACATCTGCATCCGCTGTTACATTTATATAGCTTTGCCAGCGTGGCCATATTATGTTTTTATAAAGGACACTAATATCAAGGTTGAAAAGACTGGATTAGAAAAACCCTAAACTTTACCACAGCCGCTACTCGATACCTGCTTCGAGCCGTGAGTCAACACAAATTGTTTGACAGATGTTGCAGCATGATACACTAACACCAAATATGTCCTGTATCATCCTGAATAATAAACACCACCTTGATAAAATTTGTATCAATTTCACAGGAAGCAGACTGGAATGTTGGTTGTCCAAAACATATTACAAAAGGAAATTGACGTGCACTACTCCAAAAAAGTAAGAGATATTTGGCTTTTGGGTGAAATTTTAGGATTAACCTAAATTCCACAACAATCTTTACAGGTGAACTTAATTTGACCTTTAGACTTGTGAATGTCCACATGTTCAATGTTTTTGGCACTTTTTGATCAATTGGTAGGTGTGTTCTTGGTCTTGTTTTGTGAAAATGCGAAGAGCATTTACCATACCATTTTCAATTGAACCCGGAAATTTCATGGATCAAACACCTGTTGTGAGAAATTAGTGTCATGTGTTAAGCGTCACACTCCTGTTTTGGCATAATATACCCTGGTCCCACCTCTGATACTACCTCCAAAGCCAGAAAATAGCCTGGTACATGGAGATAAAGCCAGAAAAAACGCCGTTGTATTACAGGCACTCACCTCTTTCTCAGAGAGATACTGCAAAACTGCTCCCTCTGGTTTCCCCTCTTGATACTACCTCCAAAGCTGGAAAAAAGCGACATCTGCTTTCTACACAACAGGCTTAGATTTCACACCTTTGTCACAGCATCGTGGAATAATTTACAGGTGGTGTCTCCTTAATATGCCTCCGATACGACCACCAAAACCTGAAAATTGCAGTGTACACAAGAAAAATTTACTCTAGCTCCGCAATACTCATGCAGCCCCACCACCATGCTTGACTTTAAAGCAAGACCCACTTGTCTCTGTTCTCCTCACTTGGTTGCCGCCACACACGCTTGACACTATCTGAACGAAAATGTTTATCTTTGGTCTCATCAGACCGCAGGATGTGAAATCCATGTCCTTAGATTTCTTGTCTTCAGCAAACTGTTGATGCATCATCTTTAGAAGGGACTTCTTTCTGGGACGACAGTCATGCAAATCAGTTCGATGCAGTGCATGGCGCATGGTCTGAGCACTGACTTTCGTCGACCAAGGGGAGGTCTCTTCTGAGTGGAATCTGTCCTGTCAAACCGCTGTATGGTCTTGGCCACTGTGCTGCAGCTCAGTTTCAGGGTCTCTTACAGCCTAGGCCATCTGTATGTAGACCCCTTATTTTTTCAGATCTTCAGCGAGTTCTTTGTCGTAAGGTGCCCTATTGAACTTCCAGTGACCAATATGAGGGTGGTAACACCAAATTTAACACACCTGCTCCCCCATTCAAACCTGTGACTCCGGGGAGTGAAAATGGGTAATTGGGCCCAATCTGAACAGTTTCCCTTTGGGGTGTTCTCACTTTTGTTGCCATCAGTTTAGACATACTATATTTCCTCTGAATAAGACAATTGCTGAGTCCTCTGTGACTGACGAATCCAGTTTCTACCACGCTTCCTGCCCAAAGTTTTAAGTAAGAGATTCAATCTCACCCTTTACCCTCATGAGGACAAGCTCTATACATTATGTATAGATGGACTTGTGCCATTCATACAGAACAGTGACATGGAAAATATATCCAGCTTTTACAGGCAGTTTGAAAGGGGCTTTGGTCCGTTGTGGTCCTCGTAGATGAAAGTACTACTGCCCCACCGAGTAAACTAACATGGCATACAGTATTAACATTCGGATGTGGTTTAAATAAAAGCGCGTGTTTTTAGTTATGACTCATTTCAACTGCGCTTGGAGTCGGTCCTTATCAGAGCTCATATCTTAGCCTATTGATGTCATCTTAACAGACAGCAGTTAACTGGGGACATTTTCCCAAAATAACACCTCTGAAGTCATCTGTGCTCGGCTCGCCTTTCAGCGCTCAGGCTCAGGTCTCATCTTGTCGGACCACTGTTGTGCTCCCAAAAGCTGAGGACTTGATTAAACCTCTGCTAGCCTGTCTGTCTTTTTTTAATTTTTTTTTTTGACGGTGGTGCTTCCTGCTGTCAGGATGTGAGACTGAAGCAGATAAGCATGGCCCTCTGTTTTGATGATCATGTGTTGATGGGGGAAAAAGTGCTGTGATAATTAAGCAGGAACAAAGAGCCTCGTGGCACTCCCGAGGATGCTACGGTAGGGGCTTGAGGGAAACCGGTAGTAATTTTTCCCGCAGATCGCCCGTCACCATGCTTCCTCATCTACTGCGCCTAGTAATAGCTCACTTATCATTAGCATGATTGCATCGACTAAAGTTGCTTCTTCCAGTGTGTTGCTGCAGCCCGGAGAAAATACATTCACGGGAAGCAGTGGGAGAACGAAGCGCACCGAGACGAAATGTCGGCGTTGACCTGGTTCCCACCCAAGGGGCAGAGGGGGGTTCCTTCCAAAACAAAACAAAAAGAGGTATTTCATTTTCTGTAACAAAATCCAGCTTTCGACTGCTTTTAGCTAAATTTGTGTCAGTGAATTCTGGGAAAATATTCTATACTATGTTAGAAGGTATAAGCAGTAAGTTAATTAGCAAGAGCTGCACTATGACGTCCATTCAGATGTGCACATTGGTGGTGTATACTGTATTTTGTCATTTTACATGCCGTCAATTCTGCAAAATCACAAAAAATGAAGACGTTCCTTTCCAGTTGTCATGGTCACACAAACTTCTCACACTGGCACACCCCACAGGAGAGGGGGCAAGGTGAGCAGTTGCTCATTTGGATGAGATAGTTCCTTCAAAACAGGACGAGGCTCTAAAATTTGGGTGAGAAGTGGGCTATAATTCTTGAGCCTTGATATTTTGATGAAATCCTACCACAGAAATGTTTTTAAGACACCTCGGAACTGTTTTGTATTGAGGAAAAAGAAAAAAAAAAAAAAGCATAATACAGTATGTCTCCTTCAAACTCTGGTTCAAGTCCTGACAAAAATGCGTGAGGAATTGATTTAATTCTGCTCTATTCTCCAGTGTTAGTCAATGGGTTGGAATCAATAAGGTGTTGTGTTGTGTCTCCTGGGTGATGGTCCCTGATAAAGTCAGTTCACTCACAGGACAAACTCTACACACTCCCAATTGCAGCCTCACAGTCAACTATGGGATATAATAAAAGAACATGGCATATTTTTTTGACAACGATGTCGACTTATTTGGGTTTTTGATACACTGCGTACAGACATGCATTTCTTTCTATGTGGAAGATAATTGTCACATTTCATTTTTTTCCAGTCAGTGGCGTTGACATGTTTACTTAATGTGAAAACACGGCTAAATTTTTGGTGCTTTTAAAGACATGTACTGTACAGTACAGTACAGAGGTTCATTTGCAAACACATTTGCTGCTGTCACAGGAATTCTCAGTACGTTCTATATAGTCAGTGATGCTTCTAAAAGATAAAGAACGGCAAAACCATCATCAATTAGCCGTGATAAAATATCATATCCTGTGTTGGATATGATTGAAAAGCAGAAGGGTGTAATCAAATTAATCACAACAAACAGAGCTTTGTGACATCACCGAACTTGACTGTCTTATGTTTAATATCAACAAAATCAATAGGATTCTATATTTCTAAGAGAAATGCATGGTTGAGCAAGATCACAATCTCAATTTACAGATTTACAAGTTTATAAGTTACAGCATAAGCATTAGCATGTGAGCTGTACTATGATACAGTGGTGCCTTTAGATACAAGTTTATTCCGTGACATGACCACACTCGTAACTCAAAGCACTCCAATGTCAAATTATCTTTCCCCATTGAAATTAATGACAATGCCATTAATCCGTTCCTCTACCCAATGTGGCGCCCTAGGCGAGATTTTATTTGGCACCCCCATAATTTGTTGTATTTTTTTTCTTCCTGATATGCATATTAGATTCATAAATCAGGCCAATGCAGAGACTGACTGGGTAGCTTTAATCTCCACAAAAGTGCTACAGTATAATAGGACTCATCTATGCTACAAAGCTACAGAAAAATAAAACCGGTTATTTATTGGTGAGCATACCATGTTGATGTTAATTGCTCAGAAGCAATTTATTAATTTAACAGTACACTGTGCTAAATAACTGGGGACAGGGAGGCTATTTGCAGAGTTGAGAGTAAGTAAGAATATGCAAATTGAAAGTAAGCCTTAACCTTCAAGTTTCAAGCAAATCCCAAGTTACTGTGGTGCAAATCAAACAAATGGAGTCGCAACTCAATTTAAAGCACGTCAAGACATTACTTGGTTTCAGCTAAATTCAAGTCAAAACGTATACAACATTTCTGCGTTACAACATATATTGGAGCAATAATCATTAGATTTCAAAGTTACATTTTTGTGCCTCTCTGTTCCCCCAGATATATTAGTATGTGGGAATGGCTAAGTGAGAGTCATTAACTTTGTTCACGTTGTATGTTGCCCTTCATGAAGTTGAGTCCATTACCTCGCATTAGTTTCCAAGCGGATCTGCCACATCAAATATGGCGGAATAAAAGCAATTCAAAAGCACCATTTTAGAAAATTGCAGTTAGCTTCAAATGATGCTCTGTCAGGAGAAGGCATTAGCTTGATATTTCACATAAATTTACAACTGAAGACACTACACAATGTTTTTCCACATGTTAAATTCACAAAAGAAAAGTTCCTTTTGTCTAGTGTTGGAGAGGAATTACAACTACTAAGGTACTAAGGCCCAATAATATACATTGCAGGTTAATCTTCGTGACACTTTACTTCACAATGGAATTCTTGTCCAAAAGACTGTGAAAAGACCCCAATGCGCTCCAGTGAGTTCTGGGTTGGATGGGCTGCAGCTGGTTGCCCACCAGAGCAGCTACCAGGTCAAGAGAGGATTTAGCAGTGCCCCCTGGTGGAGGATCACGTCCTCTTTAACGACTGTCCACTTGTGCAGACTTCTCAATACAATGATAGTTTAAAATACCACATTTATACTTTTTGTCCGCAATATTTTAAGACCATTATGCACTCTGTGATGTGTTTTGTTTGGAATGACAATCCCATGTGAGCAAACAAACAGAGTGCTGAATAAACAGTCATTTCCGTCAGTGATTGTTGTCAACGACAGGTCAGATGCGGATGTACGAAATGCCAGAGTTGCCGTTCGGGTCACCGGGAACGAGCTGATTCATGCATGTGAACGCTCGGCTGCGGAATGAATCAGACATCTCATGTGGGAGAGTGTTTTTTCACACGCTCATTTGAATAATTGTGGCACTAAATGACTCATGTGCCTCACAAATTTCGAGTTAAAAGAAATTTTATTGGTTGAATGGATACCCTTTAGTTGGAAATACGTGGCAATTGAATGCAAAAAGAAATATTAATTAAAAGATATTCCCCAATTTCATTGTTGCATTTTGAAAATTATTCATATCTGTGACAATTTCGAGGACAAACGCCACCTTTCCTACCATCCCAAATCATCATGCTAACGTATAGCGTAAATTTTAAAGAGTGAACATGCATGTATTGAGAACGTTTCCGAATAATTTTTGATGCTGCTACTGTGTAAAATATCCATCCATCCATCTATTTTCTGAGCCGCTTATCCTCACAGGGGTCGCGGGAGTGCTGGAGCCTATCCCAGCTATCTTCGGGCAGGAGGTGGGCGACACCCTGAACTGGTTGCCAGACAATCGCAGGGCACACATACACAAACAACCATTCGCACACACATTCACGCCTACGGGAAATTTAGAGTCTTCAATTAACCTACCACACATGATTTTGGGATGTGGGAGGAAACCGGAGTGCCCGGATAGATGATAAACAAGTACTAAATTGCGCTGAACTACCTTGGCCATCTTGCTGACAGGTATCGGATACTGCCTTGGAGTCATCAGGAAGTGAAACGAGAAGTGAGTGTGGCCTCTGCATGGACCCGTGTTGTATGAGTGTGTAAGTGTGTGTGGCTGTGTAAATGCTTGATAAATCTCTGTCCAAATTTTAAAAAGTAAGACAAAGCAACTGCAGAGCATACTTTCCTTTTCTCTCTGTTCCTGGGAGTCACGTAACAATCGGCCCCATTCCCATTCCTTCAGTGTCTTTCAAGTTTCTTCTCGCGGGTTCCCAAAGCAAGAAGAAAGGCCAAACGGAGGATTTCCCAACGACTCTTCACTTTGACGCTGCCCATTTGCCAGCAGCCTGCTTTTTATCAAGTGCAAAGGCCCAGCAATTACTTTCTTGCTGACCTGAGGGAGATCTCCGAAGCGGCGTCTTCTTCTTCTTCTTCTTCTGTAATCCTTACCATTTTGCTGCTAAATATTTCTCAACCTACATTGCTCGTGTAGTGGGTTGCAAAGAGGCGAAGCATTTCCTGTAAATTTCTGAAAACGTTTCCAAAATTTCTCAACAGTAGACTCTTGGGAATTTTGGGAAATAATCCCATGAATAGTGCCTAGGGGCGTTTATTAGCCCAACTGTAGATACACACAAAAAAAAAAGCATTTTTTGAATTATTATCAACAATTAAACAATAAACTGGGTGTATTACAACAGTGATTCAGCAAAAACCCATAGTGGGTTAATACAATAAGTCCTGTAGCTCTGCAGGAACATGAAGATGGATGCACACATCATTGTGGAGCGACCACATGTCAGAAACTACCAGATCGCTAATTGTTGTTAAAGATGACGCAGTAGCCTGGGCGGAACAAATAAACCACGTAGCTCTTTGGTAACATGGACGCACACATTTTAGAGTGACCACATCAGACACTGATCGTTAAGAAGGACGCTGTCTCAGCGTATTTTGAGATTATCTTTAAAACTGCTGACTGGGTGGAACCAATAAATTACATAACTTGGAACATAAACAAGGACACACACAACATTGTGGCGCAACCAGAAGTCCTAATCTGCCAGAACGTTAATCATCATTGAAGACTGGGCAGAATTGATAAGTCATGAAAGTAATATATTGGCCATTACACGAAAAATTAAATTTCCATCATTTAATTACACACTGTATATACAAGTAATTCAGAAAAAAATCAATGGCACATGATGACCTGAAAAAAAGTTAAAGCCGATTAAATATCAATATACAATGTCCAATGAAGTTGGGACGTTGTGTTAAACATAAATAAAAACAGAATACAATGATTTGCAAATCGTGTTCAACCTATATTTAATTGAATACACTAGAAAGACAAGATATTTGATGTTCAAACCTATAAACTTTGTTTTTAGCAAATAATCATGAACTTAGAATTTTATGGCTGCAACACATTCCAGTGGAATTCTTTCCCATTCTTGCTTGATGTACAGCTTCAGCTGTTCAACAGTCCGGGGTTTCTGTTGTCGTATTTTACGCTTCATAATGCGCCACACATTTTCAATGGGAGACAGGTCTGGACTGCCGGCAGGCCAACCTAGTACCCGCGCTCTTTTACTACGAAGCCACGCTGTTGTAACACGTGCAGAATGTGGTTTGGCATTGTCTTGCTGAAATAAGCAGGGACGTCCATGAAAAAGACGACATATGTTTCTCCAAAACCTGTATGTACCTTTCAGCATTAATGGTGCCTTCACAGATCTGTAAGTTACCCATGCCATTGGCACTAACACAGCCCCATACCATCACAGATGCTGGATTTTGAACTTTGCGTCCATAACAGTCTGGATGGTTCATTTCCTCTTTGACCCGGAGGACACAATGTCCACAATTTCCAAAATCAATTTGAAATGTAGACTCGCCGGACCACAGAACACTTTTCCACTTTGCATCAGTCCATCTTAGATGAGCTCGGACCCAGAGAAGCCGGCGGCATTTCTGGGTGTTGTTGATAAATGACTTTTGCTTTGCATAGTAGAGTTTCAAGTTGGACTTACGGATGTAGTGCCGAACTGTATTTACTGACATTGGTTTTGTGAAGTGTTCCTGAGCCCATGTGGTGATATCCTTTACACATTGATGTCGGTTTTTGATGCAGTGCTGCCTGAGGGATCAAAGGTCACGGGCATTCAATGTTGGTTTTCGGCCTTGCCGCTTACATGCAGTGATTTCTCCAGAGTCTCTGAACCTTTTGATGATATTATGGACCGTAGATGATGAAATCCCTAAATTCCTTGCAATTGTACGTTGAGGAACATTGTCCTTAAACTGTTGGACTATTTTCTCACGCACTTGTTTACAAAGCGATGAACCTCGCCCCATCTTTGCTTGTGAATGACTGAGCAATTCAGGGAACTTCCCTTTATAGCCAGTCATGATTTGTGTAACACAACTTCTCAACTTCATTGGAATTGGGGTTGTAATAGTTATGCCGTGTAGAGACATTTTGACAGTCACGTGATCACTGTGATGTCACCTGTGCGTAAACATGGCGGCGGTTCTTATTTTTTGTTGTTTATTATTTATGTTTCTGGGTGTGATTCTTAATACAAAATGCTGTACTGCATCGCAAGTATTGCCATAATTCGGACAGGAATAATCCTAACCGTGTCAGGTTTCACCTTCTTCCTTCTAAAAAATAATAAAAAATAAATAAATAAATAAAAAAAACATCTATTGCGACGGTGTCTGGTGAAATGCAGCCGGCCGCAGCCTCCAAAAGAAAGACAATCCTGTGTGTGCAGTGTGCACTTAAAGTACCCTGGCGATTATAGTGAGAGTGTGATGCAGTATGAAATGGGCTACCTGATGATCCTGGCCCTAAATAGGCATGCTGTGCCCTCAATCTTTGAGTGACCACCTGCTTCAGATGCACTAACAACCCAAACAAGTGCCAGTGTAAAGTATCTTGCAGCCAGGAACATCTTCAGGCTAGTGCTAGCAATCGTTCTACACCACACCATTGAGGGCAGGGATCTTCAATTAAAATTGCGGGTAGCCGACCTGTCAAACAATATGAAAATGGCTGTTTTTGCAACAATTCATATTCTCATATTTTTGTCTATTGCTACTATGTACTACAATTGTTGTGCCCGCCTGTTGCTTATTGGGTCCCGAAGTGATGCCTTTTTCCACATACGTCTTTCATGGTAACGAGTGCTGTTCTCAGCACAGCTCTACTGAAAACAACGCCGTGAAAATCTTGGTGAAGGCAGAAACAGTCTGTCGTCTTTGAACGGCTTCCCTTCCAGTACGAGTTCTTTGCAGAAAAGGTTCATCAGCGGATTGTTCATGAATAAACATTTATTGCATGTACACCATTCCCCAACAAGCTGGTTCACCCATGCACCAAAATCGATGGGTCGAATGAATGGGTCCTCATCATCCGCCTCAGTTCCCTCTTCGGAGACCTCACCGTGACTTCGCAGCTTTCAACGAAGTGGTTAGTTCCTGTAAGGCCTAATTCCCCCTTCAGTATCTATCGTTGGTAATAATTCGTCTTCAGAATCTACGTAATTCTATGACTTGTTTGACACCATGTTTGTTTACGTCGTTGTCAACACGCGCTACATCACAATGATCATGTGAATGTAAAATACGTCAAGATATGGCTGCGGGCTTAATGAAAAGAATATAGCTAACAAGTACCATAAAATCATAATCGGCCAACGTAAATTGAAAACTTTTTCAGGGAAGAGTTGAAATGAACCAGTTTTGGTTATTTTTTTAGCCAAGGAACCAGTAAAGTATTGCTTGAAGCTCCCCTGTAACATGGACACACACATGATTGTGAAGCAAGCACATTAAGGTCTACTGGAACGCTAATCAATCAATTAAGGACGCTGTGTGTTAGCGTAGTGTGATATCTTTAGAATTGCCGATTGACTGGAACAAATAAGTCACATGGCTTCCCTGGAACATTAATATCCACACAACATTGTGGAGTGACCACTTGGCAGAATCTGCTGGAAAATAATTATATGAATATAAAAAGCATAGATTCCATGGAACATAAACAAGGACACACACAACATTGTGGAGCAACCAATATGAACTGAACAGCTGTTTTATTCCTGATTGGGGAAAAAGGTCTATAACAGTCTCAAACAGAAGCTAGTTCACTTCAACCTATCCGAGAGCAACCTATCTCAGACTTTTCCAACGTCCAGATACAGCTGGAGACTCCTGACATGCTTAGGTCCTCCTATATTAATTTTCAACAATCATAACTGTTATTGCAAACATTGAGCCAGTCTGTTGCAATATTGTTTATTGTTCCTGATCTTATTATTATTATTTTTTTAATGTTTATTTTAATTGCGATCCCACCATGTGCTTTGTTCCACCCACCCTGGAATCCAGCAAAATATTACAGGTCACACACACAAAATAATCGTGATTGGGTCTTTCTGCTGACTTTAATTTGCACTAACTTGTGATCTTAATAATTGACCCACACTGTGACGGAGACAAGAAAGCCAATAGTGATGGAAATAATCGCTAAGAATTCGATAGTTGGACCGAAAGTGTGTGGAAAATGTGGCATGGTGCATTTCAAAGATCACTTGCACTACTTTCTTTTGGCAGCATGTGAGGCCATGTTTTTGTAACCGAGGCCATGAGTCCTTAATCTGAGAGGGTCTCGGCGGAAAGGCAAAGCTTCTTGAGCAATCCCCATTGTGGGAGCCTGTGGTGAAATCCAGTGATCTGTCAACCCTGAGCCCCCCTGAGCCACCTCAGGGGCTCGGGACTGGGGCCAGTCTTTCACAATGGCCTCAATAGCCTCGAGGTGAAGTGTTGCAAGATGGCGAAAGAAAGAAGAATAGTCAGAGGGAGCAAAAAGAGGGGGGAGGGAGAGAGAGAGAGAGAGAGAGAGAGAGAGAGAGAGAGAGAGAGAGAGAGACAGAGAGAGAGAGAGAGAGAGAGAGAGAGAGAGAGAGAGCGAGCAGAGGTTTGCTGGGGAAAATAACTAGATTGCATCAGAGTGCTTTATTTCACACAAGGCCAACAAACACAAATTCTACACATGGACCCAAGCAATTGTCTGGGTTCGAAGTCTTTCATCTTAAACAAAAGAATCTTTCCAAAAAAGTTCATGTACTCGATATTTTCCTTGTAGTTGTTCTTACTGTCCCTCAACTTCTTTAGTTGCTTTAAAATTAAACGACAGCCATGAGCTCCTCATGGTCCTTTCCCATAAAGACTCTCTGTGTTAACACTTACTTACTGTTCATTTTCCATGCACACGTAGTATGTGCTGTTGTCAATTTTGACCAGGGCCAAGAATATCCTCTTAATTGTCTATATCATGTGTCAAACTCAAGGCCCAGGGGCCAGATCCCGCCCGCCACATCATTTTATGTGGCCCGCGAAACCAGCTCGTTTGCATCAACTTCCATGATTCTTGCTAAAAGCTGTACCAACATTTCCATCGTCATATGTAATAAATAATAAGTGAGGTATTGTAAGCATTTTTTTTTACCAAACACCTTTTTACAGTAACTTGAACAATAGTTGAACAAACTATTATGCTTGACTTCTGATTTCAAAACTAGCTATCCATTAATTTGTTGTGTATATGTAATACTGTGAAGAGGCGCTGAAACATTTCACAACATTTCACAACATTTCACAACGTTTCACAACGTTTCACAACGTTTCACAACGTTTCACAACGTTTCACAATCATAATGGTCCTATGAGGGAAACGTTAACTCTAGTGTGGCCCAGGATAAAAATTTGTTTGACACCAATGGTCTATATCAAACTATCAAGTATGTTTTTCAATGGGTAGCCATGGAGGAGGGTCTCGCCCAGCTTCCCGGTGAAATTTAGATTTGTAAACCACTGTAATGACTAACTGATCCATACTGATGGCGGCATGGCATTGCTTTGGATTTGAGATCAGCACAGCTTTTGAGTAGAAAATAAAGATTAGGCAGTGAAGCCTGGCTTGTCGCGTCGATGATGAGAGAGAGAAAGGCCAACACGTTGGAAGTTGGACTAGTTTAGCCACCTCACACTCGAACAGAGTATGTATGTGTTTGGAAAAACTGAGCATGTGTCGCAGTAGGTTGTAGAACGTATGTGTCGTGATCGTGAGAAAAGATGATGCAGTTCATTGAATGAATTATGAACACCATGTAAAAAAGCCACTGAATTCTGACTCAAGCCATATTATTTATTTATTTAAAAATATTTTTACAAAAAGCTCAGCTCCACTTTATGGTCTTTGGTGAAACCAACCCATGTTCGATGATTACTAAAGAATGGAAATAGCAAGAAACAAACAATATTTCTGAGTGAAGAAGTGCTTCTACTTATTTTAAAATGGCTGGCGATATGGGGAACTCGGCTTTGCAAATGTCTGGCAGTGAATGAGTTAACAGCCTGTCTGACATAAATGAATGATTTATCCTCAATCAGTGTTTTACAGAAAAAGGAATGTGTTTTTTTCTCCCAATATATTTTACACAACTTTTTGAATAAAAACATCTACTATCAAACATTGCTGCATTGCAGGTACGTTTTTAAAGGTGCAGATCTAGCACCTGTGTCAAGGCACCCTTTGACCTATGACTTCCGTTTCTTATGTTTAGTATGTACGATCATTCTTTCACTGTTTCGAGATTCCTCCATGACCCTTCAAAGATCAACAGGTGCTTTTTTTTTGGGGAACCTGTGAAAATGTGGTGGAAACGCAAACGGTTCTTGGGACCGTTTTAAACTCCCACGAGAACACCGTCCCCACCGTCCCATAAAAAATAAACATACATATCTTCGACTTTTTACTCTTTTAGATAACCCCATGATGATCTGTATTATCTGTGGATAAAAAGTGATTTATGAATAGGATGTCTGCCACTGTGATGGCAGTGTAAGTGGACAGATGGGATTTACCCCTTCAATACTCAATAGGAGTCCGAGAAATACGCACACAAATCCAAGTGATTCATGCATCCTTGAGGGTGTGCTCACTGAAACTGAGAGAGTCCGCATTAAAGCACTCCATGATGCAGGAGGACAGGAGGTTTAAGACACTTGCTCAGCGCAGTGTATGGACCATTAAATAGTAAAAATAACATCAGTGAGGTGACTTTTGTTAGGTAGTGGTTCATGGCGCTTCTTACGGCATCTGTTTTGTATCTGAATGTTAGCTATTAGTGAACATAACTCCCTTAGCAAATTAAATGGCCTCAACTGCACAGTAATCGCCAGGGAGTTCCAGATGTTAGGAAAAAGAAGAATTAAATGAACTTGTTTCGTAATGAAATACAGTGGGGTAAAAAAAAAAAAAAGAAAAAGAGAGATACTTCAGTCTGAGAGTTAACTTATACTCATCTCACCCGCTGCACTTAAAAATTCAGCTCTGCTTGGCTGTCTGCCATGTATCCGGATTCAGGGATGAGAAAAATGCTCCAAATTCTCTCCAAGGGCCACATCTGGTATGCACTCCACGTTATTTAAAAAAAAACCCCAAAACTAATTGGCTTGGTATATCCTCCTCCTCCTCTTCCGTGCCGCATGTTCTTCTGCTAACCGCGCTTCGAATGGGGGAGCTGTTGCTTCAAGCTGGACAGTCGGGTTCTGCTCCGCTGGGAGACGACTGGCCGCAGCGCAGCTAATGGGCGGCGCACGGGGGCCTCATTTGCAATCAGACTGGCAGAAGTTGAAGCACTTAACTTGATGAGGGACCGCCCGACAGGCCTTTATGTCCTCCCCCGAACTTCTTCCCATTTGTACAATCAAGCCGACACTTACAGGCTCCTGCATTTTAAACATCGAAAGATCCAAATTTTGCCTTTACAAAGAAAATAAGGCAACATTTTGATTGATTCATTGAACGATATGTTAATTGTCCTATTGAAGACATGCTTGCCTTACAATGAGGGTCTGGAACCATTTTGTTTCTTCCTGAAAATGGAAATCACTTTTTTTTTTTATGTATTAATCCATCCTTTCATCCATTTTGTATATGGTAAGTTTGACCCTACCACAGCTTGCTTTGGGAGACCTTGGACCGATTGCCAGCCAATCACAGGGCACTATATTTAGTTTTATACCTTTTCATTAATTTTTGTGTAAAATACATTAAGTACTGTTAGTAGGAGATCGTAACACAACAAACACCTAGAATACAACTTTAATGATTCAATTCAAAGGCGATTCACCTCAGGGTAGCCTCACAAATAATTTTTTTCAAACCTTTTTAATTGTCATATACAGGTGGTAGGTGTACAAAGAAGCTAACTAAGCTGTTTATTCTTCTCTTGTCACCTTCTCTTTGGCACTCCTTGATGATGCTGCACCTTCCTTTGGACTAAGTGATGCAAAATAAGCCAAATACAGCAAAACGTCCCTTGATGCTCGTAGAGCTTGCAGCTCCAAGCGATTATTTTTTAAATGTATTTTAATTTTTTTACATTTTTCCCCTTGATAATATTGCTCTTTACACATTCCACTGTAATAATATTTATACTGTATATAATTGTAAAGCAATTGCATACAAGTGTAAAAATACCCGGATAATTTATGTAATTTTCAGTGTTATTTCTTCTTCTTCCCTTGACAACTCTTTAATGCTCACAAAATTTATATCAATATCTGAGTAGAAATATATCGAGATGATAAATGAACTGACCAAAGTAAGCAGCCCTGTTTTTGTTGACTAGTGGTTAGAACTCGTGCCTCATAGTTCTTAGGTTCAGGTTTCAAGTCTTGGCCTATCCTTGTGCTTGGGTTTTCTGCGGGTACTCTGGCTTCCTCCCACATTCCAAAAACATGCATGTTAGGGTTCATTAAAGACTCTAAATTGTGCATAAGGGTGAAAGTAAGTCTGAACAGTTGTTTTTCTGTCCGTGCCCTGCAACTGGGTGAGCAGCAGTCCAGGGTGTACCACACCTCTCACCCAAAGTCAACTGGGATAGGCAGCAGCATACCCGCAACCCCAATGAGGACAAGCGCTATAGAAAATGGATGACTAAAGTAAAAAGGTCAAAGGTGGGGAAAAAATGCTTGTATCTGTTCAAACTGACAGGAAATTTGCAAATTTGGTACAAATTGTGTACCAAAATGAAAGGAACCTATCTGTTTAGTAAGAAATACAACTTTATTTGCTTTCTTTGCCCACCGTTATTGATGTGGCGGGCTGCATCTGACCCCTGGGCCTTGAGTTTGAATCCTGTGAAGTAGCCACTCCAGATCCGTTTTTAAGAGTTTACTAAATGCTCAGGCAAAAACAAGAACTTTACAAATGTAAAGGTCAGAGCACATAATCAGTCATAATCATCTGTCCGCTGTAAAGGGCAGACCAGGAGAAACCAATAAAATGGGAAAGGTCCAAAGGTCAGCGATGATGTAGCAGCTGTTTGTTGTCTGAGCTGCAGAATGCCAGAGAGCTCCCAAAATTACAGTACAGAATATCCCAAAATGGAAATATAATGGAAATCGTCTCCAAACTGTCACCATCATAAAATATGCAGGGAATGTTTTAATATTGTAACCCTCTTAACTGTCATACCAGTGTAAAAATAACCCCTTAAGACATCAAAACACTTTGACAAAGGGTATTTCATGTTATGCAATTTGTCACTCAAGTTAACCACTAAAATATAAAAACAATCAAATACTCTTAAATCACAAGTGATGTCTTTTGCGGTATCATTAGATTTGTGTGACTTCATACAATACGGTGGTTGGAACTCAGAAGTTTTGGACATCTTTAGAGGTGTGATTGGAATTCCCTAATTGTACAACATATATTTACGATAGAAAAATAGGTATATTTATGAGAAAGTTGTATATTTCAGAGAAACAAAGTTGTAGCTTTTTAAGAAGCTGTGTTTTTGAGAAAAAGATTCATATTCTCAGGAATAAAGTAGTATATTTTTGGGGAAGGTTTTATATATACTTATTTATATATATATATTGAACAGAAAAGTGAATATTAAAAAAAAGTATTTTTAGAAAGAAATTGTATATTTTCAGACATTTTTCAAGAATTTTTGAAAATTAAAAAGATAATAATTTCTAAAAGAAAACACATTTTCCATAGTCTTGTTTTCAAGGAAAAAAAATCAATATTTTGCAGAGAAAATATTTATATTTTATTAAAATTAGATTTTTAAGAAAAAAAGTGTAATTTTCAAGAAAAAGCCATTTTTTTAGGAAAACTACATTTTTTAGTTACATATTTCCAAGACGTCATAAAAGTCCTAGAAAAAACACTATATTTTTGAGGATGTTTTCAAGATAAAAGGCCATAAATGTTTGAGGAAAAAGCTGTAGTTTTGATGTAAAAGGTCATATATTTTGAAAAGAATTTGCATTTTCCAAGAAAAGTTTATGTTTAATTCTAAAAAGGCATATTTACAAAAGAAAAAAAGCTGCATATTTTCAAGGACTAAAGTTGCACGTTACAAAAAATATG